>NW_022982136.1:0-5533 GCF_902652985.1 Pecten maximus
ATTTCTTGTAAACCAGTAAATTTATTATTTAGTTCCAAATAATTTAAAATAAAAATTTTAAAACAAAAAAAAAAAAAAAAAAAAAAATTGAAATAAATAAAGAAAATAAATATATAAAAAATTTCAGTAAAAAACATCATCCATCTCAGTAGAATGTTTGAACACAACATAAAATTTGACTTTTGGTTAATATTTGCACAACTTTTTTAATAGTACTTGTCAATAATTTCCTGTTGATTTGAGAATAACCAGTTGTTGCAATAGCTATCTATTTAGTTCCGTTAAAATTAGATAGATATTATCACAAATATTGTAATAATGTATCAATGATTTGATATATGAACATCCTATCCCTGTAGATCTAAAAAGCTGCTAATTAGCAAAATGTCTTAATTAAAAATTGACAATAGTCCATATAAAATATTAGTCCAGCCAGAGACCTATAGCAATGTTATTTAGTTCTGTAGTCCAGCACTTGCCTTTTAAGAATAATAATCATAATCGTCTTAATACGCCTTGGGCAGACTTTGTAGATCCAAAATCTAATACGCGTTACATTTGATAGTGATTTGCCATCAGCTCGATGTTGGGATTTGTCAGGAGAATCGAAAACATGAGTAGATAAGGATCGGCTGTATACACTGTAGATGTATATCATTGTACCTTCCTATGAACGGTGTACAATGTAAAGTCTGTATATGATTAATCTTAATTATCAGGCATAACATGTACATCGGAATTTGTTTAGCCGAAATCTTTTTCACCTCCACATAGACGTGGACGTGATGCCTGGGATTCAGGATATACAATGCAGACAGCCAGACTTTTCAGTTTTGTGAATCAACTAATTTTCAGAAACGTAAAAGCAGGAAACGATTTAAATCCCGTTCTTATTTGAATGTTAAGTATGTTAAGTTTATTCGAGTACAAAAGTAATATTACATATTACTGAAAATAGACGAAATATAGTGTTGTGAATGTACGTGACGAGCTGACTTCTCCAAGGGAAAGTGTTTATGTCACCGCGTCCCGGAATTTATGTTCGGCCGTGCGTGACCACTATCGGCGTAGTCTACACTTGGTCAAGCTTCTACATGGACGTATTTACGTACCTCACTCGCGTGATCGTAGACTACACCTGCCATTGTCGGCAATATATATATATATATTATGCATATAACCTTGTATATTCGGTCATCTTTCACAACACTTTTACAAGAATAATATGGACTGTAGGGTTTTATTAATAGTAAAATAAATGATCAATTTTCTGTAACGGAAAGTGTTAGCGGCAGATATGAAATGCTCTGGTACATACCTAAATATCCTCTTTCATCGCGTTTGTAGGCCGCATATTTCCATAACAATCGTGTCAATTTGGAGCCCCTTTGAATGCAAAAATTTCATAAAAGGTGTGTGTGGTGAATTGCATCATCAAAACAAAAAATCATCATTGAATCTATTAATTGTGATACATATAACGATTGTTTCCCATGCATGTTATTAGATCAAAATCTATACAAATAAGTGAAATCAAATCTACGGTGTTGTCACTCTTTCCTTCGATCGCGTGAATGCATAGACAATCAATTCTGTTTCAGGCAAGGCGCAACATGTTGCATTATATTTGGATTATCGACGTATTTGGTGTGGACTTTCCCCATATAAAACCGGTCTTACTGGACATTGGCTGCGTAGCAGATAACTAATGACTGCGGATTCTTTCTTCTTGATATATGTTATTTAAAAGCATGCTTGTCTAAACTGTCCCTTTAAAACTTAAGATCATTATCATATATGTATATTGAAAGAAGTCGTTTTCAATTTAAAGAACTCAACAGTTGACATTGCACTGGAATTGGCAAATGAAACTGACATAGTTGGAGGATCCCATTTTAAAACATTCCGAATCACATGTGACGACGTGAATATCATGCCATACTACCTCAACGTAACAGCTGATGAAACGTTCAAGTAAAACATTTTTACTTTTCATTGTCGACCAATCTAGCACGATTTATTCATATTTGTCTGTAGAGGATTAGACAACAAACTAATTTACGGAATACGTGATAATCTTTATCGCTTAACAGAAAGAGACAAATATTTTCTCACATTGAATATAAACATTTATTTCATTATATATAAATGCATTTCGTTGCATCAAAATCTATGTACTTGTATGACTATAACAAATACGGTATCATGTGTCTTTTGTCAGGGACAAGCCGTCTCCTCATGTCATTACTAGACCCACACCCCCTCCAATAAAAAAACTACAAATGGAAATTGAAAGCCAATCGGGACCTGTTACAGAAGCAACAATTGGCCAGCAATTGACGATTGTCATAAATGTCACGGGTAAGAATGAAACCTTCAACCTTCATAATAGCACCAATCATAGAAATGTGGAAAGAAACTCATAGTTTTGCACTTTTGAGTCAAAACCGAGTGAAGATTGTACTTAAATGAACATGTGTATTCCTTATTATCGCCAAACATCATTTGAAAAATATGGTAAAATTAACACTGATATTAAGAATAATGAAGTAAGCATAGTCAGTTTTCTATAAAATGTACAAATTACCGCAGATCATATCTCGAAATAACAGAAAAAAAACTATCATTTCAAAAGAGCATTACATCAATCCAATACAATACTACACAAAAGTATTGCGAGAAAAGAACTACATGTATGTTAAAATGAAGAATGATCAGAAACAGAATATACTTTTTCTTGGTATATACAATATTTCTTGTTGTTGATGACTTTTTACTGGTGTTTGTTTACACATATATATCTATTTAGCCCCTTTCAATTATAGCGTTGGAGAAAATGTTAATATTCAATCCATATCTCGTTGAAGAATCAGGTTGTAAATTAAAAAGATGATTAAATATCTATAATTCAATCAATAAATTTGAAAGTAACAAACGGACAACAGAACAAAATTAATAGATTATATATATGTTATTTTGGCTTAATTACTATTTTTGAAATGATTGCAATGTTTATGAAACTCAAAATCTCCATTGGCATATGTTTCAGATGAAGATAAAGTGCAAATCAAACCAACAGAGTGTGAGGCAACAGGAAATGGACATAGTGTCATATTGTGGCAGGAGAAAGGGTAATGATTTAACATATACTGAAACGAAAAAGAAACGCAACATGGAAAATTGTGATTAATTTTGTATGAAATATACATATATGTATAAAAATCGCGGAAATAAACATGCACCCTGCCTAACACCCATACCAATCTTCAAAATCACCCAAGTGTGACTAGAGACCTATGCACTTCCGGCGCGGTAAAAACATCAAAAACCGTGCCTGTACAAACATATGCGTTCTTTTTTCATTCAAACCAGTATCAATTCATCACTAACATTGAGCCACATCATCGCCAATACTTTTGCAAACAATAATTCCTTTTACAATTATGCCACGGTTATCAAAGGTTGATAGAGGACGTGCTATAGCGATGCTTCTGGCAGGGAACACGCAACTTCACGTCGCTCGACAATTCAGAGTTCACAAATCGACTATTAGTCGATTAGTTTCACGTCTTAACGCAACAGGAAGAGTCGATGACCAGCCGAGATCAGGACGTCCACGCGTAACGTCGCGACGTCAAGACCGGGTTCTTAGGTTGGCACACCTGCGTAACAGGAGATTAACGGCCGCTGACACGGCAAGGAATACGATTGGTAATCATAACCGTCGAATTCATCCCCAAACAGTGATCAACAGACTGCGTGAGGCTAATTTGCGTGCAAGGCGACAGTACGTTGGTTTACCACTAACACCGCAACGTCGAGCACGTCGTATGCAATGGGCAACGGCACATATGCCCAGACGTTTTCCTATGAGACGTTGGAGGTCTATGCTCTTCACCGATGAATCTCGATTCACGTTATTTCGAGCAGATGACCGTCAACGTGTGTACCGGCGTCGAGGCGAACGTTTTGCTGACGCCTGTGTTTTGGAACACGACCGATTTGGGGGTGGATCAGTTATGGTTTGGGCGGGAATCTCCCATGGTTTGAAGACGCCTTTGGTGATAGTCAATGGGAATTTAACGGCCGTACGCTATCGGGATGAGATCCTTAGGCCCCATGTTGTGCCGTTTGTTAGGCAGCATCATCTAACCTTTCAGCAAGATAACGCGAGACCACACGTTGCAAGAGTCTGTAGAGACTTTCTTGCGACACAGAACATTGTTCCTATAGATTGGCCTCCATATAGCCCCGACCTGTCCCCAATCGAGCATTTGTGGGATGAATTAGACAGAAGAATTCGAAATCGCCGTAACCCCCCAAATACCCTCCCTCAGTTAGCAAATGCACTCGTCCAAGAATGGAATAACATTCCAATACGGAAAGTCAATGCCCTGATGAACTCAATGCAACAAAGAATTAGAGATGTGATAACTGTTCGAGGAGGACACACACGATATTAGGGCACGGTTTCAAAACTGCTGCCATTTCAACTTGGATTCACGTAGGGTACTACCAATCATGACCTTCTAGCAAAGTGACCTGTTCTTAAAAATCTCTAAACATTTAAAGGATGTTACATCAATATTCAATATTAACTATTACATATGAAATTTAAACATAATGCTCACAAGTATTATTTTATTAAACCTACAATTTGAAGTTGCGTTTCTTTTTCGTTTCAGTATATTATGATTTCATCCACGGTAATATTTTGTGTTCAAATAATAATGAATGCCATTCCAGGGAGTGGGTTAGGATGTTATACGCATATGGTGCATTACCACGTGGTGATAAGCAGGATAAGATTCGGACATTTGTATTGCAGTTGACATTTTAGGTATGACAGCACAATTGCTCTGTGGACGCAGAAGGGAACATGATGTTCAGTTCAGTGACATATTGCAATAATTGATACATTACACGTTTTTCTACACCAAAGATATCGCAAAATGTCTATACCCTGACTAACAACTGTAAAGAAAGGTTGGCACTATTGATAAGTTTATGTATTACGTATTTTATGTTTCTCACTATTTATACTGAAATCGTCCGACACTAGCTGTGAATAGCACGCGATGTTGTCAATTATCCAATCCATTTTATTATTTCATTTTCAAATTTGAATATTTCTGAAAAAGGGGTATATTATGAAACTGGTCATCTTAATTATATGGATTGTGTCAGAAGTACTTCAAACCGACCCTTTTTATTAGGCAAAGATTCAGTTCATTGGTAATTTTCGTAGAAATGAACAATCATTGTGTATTTTATTAATTCCTTTATATACAATAATATGTAGCAGCACTTTATAAGTTTTATGTATTTTCACGGTACAGTTGTTACCATAACACTGAATTGTTCGGCGGAAAATGGACAGATTCTACGGATAAGAGTGTCACAAACACCATGTACGGCTTCCGGTTTGTTGGGGCGTCAAACTCAATTTCCGGGGAAGGGTGGGTTGGGGAAAGGGCCAACCCTTTGTAAACTTTTTTTCCCAAAAATCCCCTTTTTGGCGGGGGCGAAAAAT
>NW_022982137.1:0-5520 GCF_902652985.1 Pecten maximus
GGGTTTTTTTTCAATTAATTTTTTAAGGGAAAAAAACCCAAATTTGGGTTTTTTTTTTTTAAATAAAAAAAATTTGAAAAAAACTCTTTTTGTTTTGGCCCCAAATTTTTCCCCGTTTGGTTTTTAACCCGTTCGGAAAATTTTTTCCCCCCCCCCCCCCCCCCCAAAAAAAAAAAAAAAAAAAAAAAAAAAAAAAAATGTAACTAAAACCATCTATAGTGAAATGGTAACCGTTCAGAAATATAAAGTTAGTAAAACTATATGTGGAATGGGAACCATTCAGAAATATAAAGTTTACTATAAAATTTTTAGTGAAATGTACCCATTCAAAAAATATAAAATTACTATACTCTACAGTAAATGTAAACCCTTTCAGAAATATAAAGTTTTCTATAAACATCTACAGTAATATGGTAACCATTCAGAAATTAATAGTTACTATACATCTACAGTAAAAAAGTAACATTCAGAAAATAAAGTGGTACTATCATTAAGTAATTTTGGGTAAATTAGTTCAGAAATTTTAAAGTTAAATATACACTACAGAAATGTAACATTCAGAAAAAATAAAGTTTTTCTATACATCTACAAATAATATGTAACCATTCGAATTTCAAAATTACTATAAATCTTAACATTTAATATGTAACATTCGAAAATTTTAAGTTTTACTATACATCTACAGTAATTGTAATATACAGAAAATTTAAGTTTTACTTACATCTACAGTAAATAATTGAACATTCCCGAAAAACAAAGTAACTATCATCTAACAGTTAAATTTTAACCATTTTTAAAATATATAGTTTACTATCCATCTATAGTGAAATGTAACCATTCAGAAATATAAAGTTAGTAGACATCTATATGTAACCATTCAGAAATATAAAGTTACTATACATCTAAAATAATATGTAACCATTCAGAAATATAAAGTTACTATACATCTACAGTAAAATGTAACCATTCAGAAATACAAAGTTACTATACATCTACAGTAATATGTAACCATTCAGAAATATATAGTTACTATACATCTATAGTGAAATGTAACCATTCAGAAATATAAAGTTAGTAGACATCTATATGTAACCATTCAGAAATATAAAGTTACTATACATCTAAAATAATATGTAACCATTCAGAAATATAAAGTTACTATACATCTTTAAGTGAAATGTAAACCATTTCCAGAAAAAATAAAGTTACTATACATTACAAAATAAAAATGTAACCATTCAGAAATTAATTAAGTTAAAATATACATTTTTAAAATAATATGTAACCATTTAAAAATACAAAGTTACTATACATCTAAAATAATTGCCAACCTTTTCAGAAATATAAAGTTACTATAAAATCTACAGTAATATGTAACCATTTTCAGAAATTAAAGGTTTTCTTATACATCTATAGTGAAGTAAACCATTCAAAAATACAGTTTTTTCTATACCTCTACAGTGAAATGTAACCATCGGACGTAAAAAGGGAATGGGTCATCTAAATTAAAAGTACCCGACCCCGTGGGGGTTTGCCCCCGGATTTCCACTTTTTTACCTTTTCATTTCCCCCAATTGCAAGACCCCTCGCCCGCCTCTACTTCGGACCATAGAGTTGATCATTTTTTATATTTTACGTTAAAGTATAATTTTTAATTGTAAATAAACCGTTTTTTTTTATGTTTATCTTCAAATAATGAAACAGTAAAGACGAAAAAATATAGATCTTTAGCAATAAAATCGAATATTGGGTTAGATATTAGTCGTGGGAAAAAAAAGATGGTCTGAAAAATCAAATGTTTAAAAAATACCGCTTAAAAAAAAAATGTATAGGTCTGGCGATTTTTGAAGGAAAAAATTTTTTTTGCTTTTTCGGAAACTAAGCGAAAAAAAAAATACCCCAAGAAATTTTTACATCTGACGACTGCCCTATTTTTGGAATTTTCCCCCCCAAAAATGAAATTGATGCCAAAAAATAAGAAAAATTTTTTTGGGTATAAACCCCCCCGTCCCAAACCCAAGTTTCCTTAAACCGGGGTTTTTTCCCACAAGAAAAGGGGTTTTTTGGTTTTTCATTAGGTAAAAGTAAAATTTTCGTTTGTCCTTGTGGCTTTTGGTTATCATTTTTTTGGGTCTAAACGGCCTACCAAGATTAAGTTTTTTTTTATCTAAAAGAATTTTTTTTTTTTTCTGCAGTCGGTGGGGACATAACGACGATGCGTCCCCTGGAAAATAATGGATTTTTTTTTTTTCTTTTCAGTTTTTTGGGGGACATCACGGATTTTTTACACGTTTTAAATTTTATCTTTTTTTTTTTTTCCTGTAGTCATGGGGGGCCACGGATTCGACCGTTAATTTTGGATCTTTGTTTCTGTATCATGGGGGGGGAAAACATTCGCACTGGAATATGGGTCCCTTTTTTTTTTTTCTGTATCAGTGGAATACTCCGACGATGCAAAAACCTGAAAATTTAGATTTTTTTTTTTTCTTTAATAAATGGTGAATCCACGACGGGTTTAATACGGATAATATTTTACCTCTGTTTTTTTTTTTGGGCATTGAAGGAAAAAAACCGACGGATGTAATACGTGATAATATGGTCTTTGTTTTTTTTTTAATCATTGGGGGGAATCAGACGGATGCGAAAACTAACAGAAGTGATCTTTTTGTGTCTGTATCCCCCCCTTGACATGGCGAAAAAATGCGACACTTTGTCATGGAGGGCATGGCGACGGGGTGCCCCCATGTAGTCCTGGGGAAAATGCCACGGATGCGAAACGTAGTCCCTGGAGGGCTGACAACGGGGGGCGAACATTACCAGTGAAGGGCATGACGACGGATGGCCCCAAAGTGGAACAGAAAAAAGGAAACTTTGTGTCTGTAGTCCGACCACGGATGCGGCCCTGAATCGTGAAGGCATGAAAGTGGAAAAGCAAAATGAGTTTCCCAAAAGAAAAAGGGCATGACGACGGAAAGCGACTGTATCTGAAGGCTGACGACGGATCGACAAATTTACAGTGAAAAGGGCATACGACGGATGCGCATTTTTCAGTTGAAAACAACGAGGTCGACATGTAGTCCTGGAGGACATACGACGGAATCGACGTGTAGTCAATGAAGGACAGGCCCCAGGGATGCACACGGAAAAAAAAGGAAACTTTTTGTGGTCCCGTAGTCCGAAAAACGACGGAATCGACATGGTCTTTTAAGGGTATCACGACGGATGCGACACTATCCCCAATGAAGGACAGAACGACGGATTCCAATTATTTTGTGAAGGATTACCGACGGGTTTTCACACGTGTCGTGAAGGGAAAAAAAGACATGGATGCACTTATCATGAAAGGGGCATGGGGGACGGATGCGCACTATCGTGAAGGCTGGGGGACGGATGCGACATGTGCCCCCGCGGGGGGACATCCCACGGATTCGCACGTAAAATCAGTGGAGACAAAAGACGAAAGGGCGACCTGTAGTCCCCGGAAGGACTACACGGATCGACAGTAGTCCCCGAAGGACTGACGCGGATTCGACATGTTTTTGTGAAAAATTGGAACGGATACACATGCGTCCCGTGGGGACATGACAAAGGTGCGACACTAGTCCCCGTGAAGGAAAATTTACGACGGGAAATTTTCACATGTAGTCAGGAAAGGAAAGGCGACGGATGCGACCGTGTCCCCGTGAAAAGGGCTGGGGGACGGATGCGACTGATCGCGGAGGGCATACGACCGGGTGCACATGTGTCATTGAAGGACATGGCGACGGATTGACCCAAGAGTCCCCAAAAAAAGGACATGGGCCCCAGGGGGCACACTAAAGAAGGGGAAATTTGTGTCCTGCATCCCCTTTTCACGGGATGAGCAAAACCCACATAACAGAATAATAAAAATCAAAAGGACAACTTGATAAAGAAAACCGTGAAAAAGCAACAAGAAAATTAAAAACACAGGCGTCCCTGCATCTGGTTAGTATAAAAAATATTAGCCCCTATTTTTGCAATACCCAAAAACACCGTGGGAAAATCTTGAAATGTCTAATGGAGGAATGAGGTTAGAATCTTTTTTAATTTTTAGTTTCTGTCCTTTAATATCAAATCACACATATATACTTTTAAATAACATCCCCCCGGGTTTTTTTTATCTTAATAAAACGCATGGTATCATTTTGGTCCTGTAACTATGATTTAAAGAACAAAAAAATGAAAAAAAGGGCCCCTTGATAAACCACAATGCATGACCTGGGGGAACGGGGAATAAGGGTTTTCTATTTCGAGCATTGGCCAAAGGGCCCTATGAAAATTTGGGCGGGAATAAAATAAAAAAAAAATAATTGCAAAAAAAATGCATTCTAAATGGCCCCCTGTATAAAGGTCTCTGTCCCAATAACGGCTACTTTTTTTTCCCGGGCCCAAATGAGGGGCTTTTTTTTCACAAAAGATAAAAGAATAAAAAATTGTTTGCATCCCCCAAACCTGTTCCCATCCCTTTTTTTCCTGAAAAAGTGCTTTTTCAAATGTATGTGGGTCACAAAGATAGTCCCCCCCAAACGAGGTTTTTTGGTGCGTTTCTTATTTCAAATAGTCCTTTTAATTATTCCGAAGGATAAACAAAACAAGGGTAAGGTTTTGCATTGGCATTTTTTTTTTCGTAATTATTAGCTATACTAGACGATGGATAAGGGCGAGACTATTTTTTTCCCATGGGGAGTTTTTTTTTTAAAATTTTTACGGGCCAATTCCTTTTTTTTTTTAGACCAAAACCCGTAACAAATATAAAAAAATACCCAAAACCGGGGTTTTAAAAGTGCAGATCAATATTTTTTTTTCAACTTTTTTTTTTTTTTTAAAATCAAAAGGTTTGGGAAAACAATATTCCCCCCCCGGGGGGTTTTTTTTTTTTGGTTTGAAAAAAAATTTTAAAAAAAATTTATTATCTACAAACACATGGCGGGTTTACGATGAAGCCCGAATACCCCTTTCCCGGAAAATATTTTTTAACGCCAGTTTTTTGATCAGGAAATTAAAAAATTTTCATTTTTTCAAATTTTTTTTCGCCGGGGTTATTCTCTGTTTTTTTTTATTACATTATTTTTTTAGGAAATTGTCTAACGTCATTTTTTTTTTTTGTGGGGGATTTTTTCTTTTTTCCATGAAAGTTTCACAATTAACTTAGCCCCCCGTTAATTTTGTTTTTTTTATGTTTTATCACAAGACCAAAACAACAAAACAAAAAAAATAAAAGGGGATATTGCTTCAAAGCCTCCACAAACCAATTTTTAAAAAAACAGAGTTGTTTTGAAAAAAATTTCTCCTCCCAACTCCCATACAAAACGCGAACTGCACAGTTTTTTGGGAGATATTTTCAAAGCCTTTGGGAAAAAAGACCTGGATCAATTTTGTCGTGTTTTTTTGTTCGAAATTCGCCCCATAATCACACACTTTAAAAAAAATGGCCCTTTTTTAAAAAGATTATCTGCTAAACAGACGCATGGAAAAAAAATGGCGTTTTTTTTTTTAAAA
>NW_022982138.1:0-5523 GCF_902652985.1 Pecten maximus
CGTTTTCGCCTTGCTATATACTATATGCAGATTTTAATCACTTTAAAGGCAATATCAACCCCAGAACCTTTCGGATTACTGCGTAACTGATCGAAGTCCCTGTGTTTAAAATCTATGAATGGGCAGACCTACGTGATGGCGTATGGAATCGATCGTTTTTTTTCAAAACTAAGAAAACTGGCACATATCTGTCGTGGTGGTCATTTGTGCTGTACCTTCCCCGACAGAGACAATATACAGATCTGGTTTTTTGTGATAGGTTTACTGCAGTAGCTACTCGCACTCGTATATATATGAAAATGCTAAATTATTATTGAACCAGCTTGTCTTATTTATATATTATCAGCTCACGTCATGCAATTTCAAATTTTTTCATGTAATAATATATATACATTTGTTGCACCAAGCTGTGAAATGTTTGTATTACATAGAATATTTAAACAATACAAAGTAATTGTAAATTAACAAAATGTATACCAATTGCATTTTAAACGTACTAGTACAACTTTTGTTGTTGTTTCATGTAATATAACTTTTTGTTGTTTTCATGTAAAATGATAAATACATGTATATCTATTGGCAATCGATATACAATCCATATAATATAAGACTTTCTCAAATATCAATATCCTCATAACTTTCAAAATAAATCTATATTTGCTTTTGAAATTTCATTAAAAATGTTTGATTTTCATGTCACAACAAAATCCCTTAAAATGATCATCAATCTCCTTATTGGTCTCCAGAAAGTGTGAAAATAAATGAAACTTTTTTGTCAATAATTCTATTCATTAGAATTCATGTATAACCATTTAGGTTTTTTCCAATTGTTGACCTTTAAAACTATATATATAACAAGCAACAATCTGTGGGATTCAAATATGGAAGGCTATAGCTGTTTCAGGATAATTGCCAAAATGCTTATAAGTACTGTTTCTTATCACTGATCACATATATTGGGTTTTTGACTATTATGTTATTGCTACTTAAGTGTGAATTTTTTCGGCTTCAGTGGATAATGTATTTCTTTGTACTTATGTGCAACAGACATCGCGAGAGTTTAATTCTCCTACATATAATATTGACTCCTACAAAAGAAGTTGAGTGATCATGATTGGTTGACTACGAGAGGCATTTTATCAAATCTCATATTTACCATACTGATTGCTCATGATCATATTTCATCCGGCCTAGTAACTCTAGAAAAAACATCTTAATTTATGAAGTAGCTAACTCCTTTAAAGTATGTGTAAAAATTAAGTATATATATATATCGTACAAAAAATCAAAATTCTAATATGGTAGAAATGAAACCTACATTTAGGCTGAACTGCCTGGGAGAATAGATCCAATGGGAAAGGCAGGTTACAAATACCGTTAGGACGAGGCAGGCCGACAGGAATATCAACCAGTATATGGATCTGGTCGGCGGTCTCTTGCGGCGAGGACCAAGTATCGCAGAGAGGTGGGGGGAACAGGAAAGGTCTTAAGTTAAGGGTGTTATTCAAAAGGGGTATTTCATCCGGCCCCCTATTGGGCGCATTCCGACCCTGGAGAGGGGGGACATTTGACTAGAGTTTAGAGAGGAAACTAACACACAGATTTTATGAGGCATAAGGGGTGTTCATTTCATGGGAAAGTGGTTGAGCACGGGGGGGGGGCAACTTTGTTCTCAATACATCTGGTCGGAGAGGCAAGGGGCGCACACAAAACGACTTGTATGTGCGAAGGGTTCAAAAATAAAATCTTAAAGAGTGGGATGATTTTGGTTCATTTCATATGAAGAACATGTCCACTGAGAACAGAAGGGTGAAACAATAGGGGAGGGGTCGATCAATAAAAAGTATGGGGCAAAGAAAGAGTAGGGCACGGTGGGGGAAAAGAGATCAAGAAAAGACATGACGAGGATGGTCGTAAACTCCAACAGACCAAAATTAAAAAGAATCCAACGGTTGCATAAGAAAGGTTCCGCTCGGGTATCTCAGAATACACATGAAGGCGTGATGTTTTGGCGCATCGAGGGGGTAACGGTTATCGCTGCATACAAAAGGTAGCAGAAGTAAAAACTTCCTAAAAAATAGACGGATGGGGGTTGACCGAGGTTCTGCAAGCTGTTGGAGGCGAACATCAAGAAACTGCAAAGTTGCGGTGGCAAATTATTAATTTGGGTCACATTTTAAAGAATCAGTCCCCGTTTAAAGGTGTGTGCATGCATCGTCAAGGTCCAATAATCAAATGACGCAGATAGGCCTTTTAAAAAAAAGAAATTCCTACCAAAATTAAAAAAATGACACAAACTGCCAACCACGGAGCTGATAGCGATGTAATGATGTTGGGTGAACCTGGCTACAAATACTGGAGTTTTATCTCTCTGACGCTGAACCTTCATTCACATTTAACAACCGTGGCTGCTTATGAAGGGTGTGTGTGCGAAGTTTCAAGCAATTATAAAAATGATTGCAGACATAGGCCCTTTTAAGAATGTGTTTGGTCGGTTGCCAAAGAGAATCAAAATAAGGGTACCATAATTGCAATTCAATTTGGGCTGCAAAGGTCAATTTGGCTCAATGACGGTGAAATATTTCTCTCATGAAACTAAGCAATCGATCAGCTCGATGGACTGTGACTGTACATGCCTTTGTGGGTTAGGGATTCACACTTGTACAAAGGGGGGTGTTGACCCTCGTCTGGTGTGTGCAGGGTCAGAAAAGGTCAATTGTGGTTCTCTGCAACTAAGTTATGGAGTGATAACTCACATTGGGTGTGGTACAATCCCTCAATGGGTTTTACGCAAAGTCATTTCCGTTCCGGTGGAATTGGATTGCACACTGTTTAGGGTGATAAAAACCTAACATTCTGTAGGTACACGGAGGTATGGGTGGGTATTGGCGGAAAATTGTACAATGTGTTGGGGTTACCTCCCGGGGGGCTGAAGGATGGGACCAAGATGTGCAAAGTTCGGCTAATTGGACCTTTTAGAATAACAATAACCAATGGGGGTCGCAGGTACCCATATAAAATGGCGGATGAAGAGGGTGACACAGAAACTGTGGGGTAGCTCAGTGGGCAGGTGGTTTTCCCAGATCTCATAAAAACCAGTACGCTCCAGCCCTCTGGGCCTCTGTGTTAATCGGTGAAACCATTCAGATCCCAACTCCATAATCTTGCTGGACAACAAGAGATGAACACAATCCGGAGTAAAATAGGCCCAGGTTCTTTCCCCACCCAAAGGCCTTAAACAATCAAAGTGAAAATTGATATCAAATATGAAAGTTTGCTTCATATTTGGCATGTAAAAAACGCTGTATATTTATATACTACCTATAGCTACTATGCTTTATCTACTCTTGGGTGCTATTAAAAAGGCGTACAAATCACAAATCACAGTTTATTGTGGAAGAGTGCCCATTGGAATCTATTAAGATATGGGAATTGATATCTAAAGTTTGAAAATAATTGTCCGTAAAATGAGGTCTTTGTGGAAAAAAAAAGTGTAATAACTTTTAAAAGGCTGTCAATCTAATTGTTGATATATTCTAAGATTCAAAATAGAAGGAATAAACATTTTGTTTACAAGATATTGAAGACATTTCACACTTTCAACACAAAAGTAGCAGACACTCCCTGTCAATTCAATACAATCGTGTATTTTATAACTTATTCGAATGCATTTCATATTGTTGTTCGGACATTTTTAATACCACCCAGGGCCTAATAAATATAAATTTTTTTTGAAACACGCTTAAATGCAATTTTGAACTACTTTAATATAAAATATGGTTTAAGTATGAATGTTAATGACATGTACCTCATAGACGTTGATTTGAAAAAAAAAAAAAAAGTTTGACTTTTAAGTAAAGGTTTGATTGAAATAAGAATGGTTTAAACTACTTTTAAGTAGTTTGGCAACTTTTGTAAGATGGTTAAACCATTATTACACGAAACAGTCTAAACATTACATTCATCAACCTGGGAAAACCATATGTCCAGTTGGTTTGACACACTTAAGTGGAAATGTTTAGTCATGTTGATATCAGTTTAATTTGTATTCTTGCTTTATTTCAAATATCTCCTTTTACATCTGACTAACGCCTCCTACAGTACTTTCAGTACTTTGATTTTAATTATATTTTTAATGCAAATAACGTAAACAATCATATAGCGCCCGTTTTGAGTACCTACCTGACGATCTACATAGTGTATAAGAGGGGCCTAAACCCAACTCCGCCTATACGAATACTCCGGTTATTTGCATATTTTGTCATGGAAAAGGGCTATGCAAATAAGCGGGTTGCTCTGTATGTCTTAAAGAGCACTGACTGTAGTAACTGTAGAATATTTCTACTTAACTGACTTAAGACTTTGTATTTATTGCATTTCTTATATATTTTTCTGTGATACAGTAAATTAAATGTTAAAATACATCTCTTCCTCTCACAATGAAGTTAAAGGGAAATATTCAGAGTTAAAATGTCGTTGGCTGAGCTAAATATATTATACTGTAAATGTACATATTTTAGTGGTAATCTTATTTAGTGGATTTTGTGCTGAAAATGTTCTGCCAAATAATGATGCACAAATTGTAAGTTACAGTACATGGTTTTCTTTCTTTCAATTCATCATGGTGCTTATCATTTTTATGGGAGGCGTGCCTCACATTATAGCATCAGCTATAGGATTTCATTGCGGAACCAATCGTTTGGTACCTCAAGCGGCCTATCTCCGTAATCACGGGAGACAAACTCGTACATACCGACACAATACACAACCAATTTATCTCGATAGTAGATCTATATTTTGAATGTTGTAATTGTTTATTATAATTCTCATAAAATCCCCCCAAAAGAAATATATTTCATTTAACATCGACTTTGAATGCCACCAGAGCCTATTAATTATAACAAAAACATTATATCTACACATAATGTAGGCACACAAGTGTACTCGGTCAGTTAGTAGGCCAGCTAGTACCCAGGAGACAGACGGTCGAATATTTTCATGTATCTGATTGTAAGTAAAAACCAACGACCTGCATGAATGAGAAAATAAATAGATAAAGATTGATTTTTATTGAAGAGATACTATTTCAACCGCCATGTGTTTATATTTTTATAGGGACGTTTACGCCTGCCATGTTACAATCACCTACGAGATGTGACGTCAAAACCTCTCGCTTTCATTATATTTCCATTCACAGTTTTTTGGGGTTTTTCGGCATAGCCGTATAATTTTCTTTTGTTCCCGGATATGACGCAACAGGTGGCGCTACTGGTCAAGATGAAGTATGTGATTGGTCAATGTAGCGGTAAATGCAAAATGCAGACATGCAGTTAAAGACGAAACAAAATTAAGATTGAATGCAAGCTGAATAAGTGGATGTATCTATTCAAATGACACATTAATAAAATCATATTCCTGATTCAAATGCAGACTTATTATCACCAAAAATGATTCAAACTGATATAATTTGTTGTCTAAATTCCGTTTATTTAGTGAATTGCCATTTATTAAGTTTTTTATTCA
>NW_022982139.1:0-5484 GCF_902652985.1 Pecten maximus
AACAACAGAACTTTCTGTTTCTTATTACATTACTGTCCACAATTGATGTGGATTGTTTTCAGTATTTGGAGAAAAGTTATGTTACTTGTACTTAAAATAACACAGGGATTGATTCTGTTTCGCAATAGGAATTAATGACATTTTAAAATTCATAAAGATGACCAGTCAATAGCATAATAAATAATTTTGTACAGTGAGTGATTTTTATCACTAGTATGGCTTTTTGTTATATGTTTCAAGTTTCATTTTCGATATTGTAAACTGAATTTTTATCCCACCATGAAATAAAAATGTGATATTTGTTTATTTTCCAGGTTGGAACAGAAAGAAATGTACTTATCTTTGATTTAGGTGGTGGTACTTTTGATGTATCCATTCTGACAATTGAAGACGGAATCTTTGAAGTGAAATCCACATCTGGGGACACCCACTTGGGTGGTGAGGACTTTGATAATCGTATGGTGAACCACTTTGTTCAGGAATTCAAGCGTAAACACAAGAAGGACATAACCGACAACAAAAGGTCCCTTCGGCGTCTGAGAACAGCATGTGAGCGAGCAAAGAGAACCTTGTCATCAAGTGCTCAGGCCAGCATCGAGATCGACTCCCTCTATGAAGGAGCCGATTTCTACACAAGTATCACAAGGGCCCGTTTTGAGGAGTTGAATGCAGATCTATTTAGAGGAACCTTGGAACCTGTAGAAAAATCTCTACGTGATGCCAAGCTAGACAAAGGTGCAATTCATGATATTGTACTGGTTGGTGGGTCCACTCGTATTCCAAAGATTCAGAAACTTCTTCAGGACTACTTCAATGGAAAAGAACTGAACAAATCCATTAATCCTGATGAGGCTGTTGCCTATGGTGCAGGTTTGTGTTTTATTTTTCTTCCGATGCATAATCCAGCTAAGAAAAGTTAAAATGTGTTGACCCTCATTTCAACTATTTTGACTGTTCCCAGTTGATAATTGTTTTTCTAAAAGACATTGATGTATATATATAAATGGTTTTACTACATGTTAAAATACATGATATTTGATCTGTCAGTTATATTGTTAAGAGTTTCTATTTTAAGTTCAATCTGTTATGTTTTTCAGCTGTACAGGCAGCTATCCTGTCTGGAGACAAGTCTGAGGAGGTCCAAGATCTACTGTTGTTGGATGTAGCTCCTTTGTCCTTGGGTATTGAGACCGCTGGAGGAGTGATGACCTCTCTCATCAAACGTAACACAACTGTTCCCACCAAGCAGACCCAAACATTCACCACCTACTCTGACAATCAGCCAGGTGTGTTGATCCAGGTTTACGAGGGAGAACGAGCAATGACCAAGGACAACAATCTGCTTGGAAAGTTTGAGCTGACTGGGATTCCACCAGCACCGAGAGGTGTTCCTCAAATTGAGGTCACATTTGACGTTGACGCCAATGGTATCTTGAATGTGTCTGCTGTTGACAAGAGTACAGGCAAGGAGAACAAAATCACCATCACCAATGACAAAGGTAAGATGAAAAAAAGTACTTTTATATAGTCTTGTATTGTTGAGGGCTGTTCCAGTGTTCGAAGGTACTTATTAGTGTTGGGGAATCAATAAGTCATAGTGGTGAAATGACTAATCATCGCTAAATAAATACAACACTTGCACTTATTTTATTTTTAACTTTACACCAATATAGATTTTTTTTTTTTTAAATCAATAATAGGATTTGATACTGGTACTGTATGGTATTTGCAAGAAGAAATACATTAAAATCTGATGTAAAAAAAACTCCACAAAAACTTATTTTGTTCAATAAATTTTGATTAAGACATTGTTTTCATGTTAATGTTTGAATACAGTTCGAGTCATTATATCAGAAATCTTGAGTGGTTTGTTCTACAGTATTATCTTTATTCATAAGCTATACTAAGTAATCCATGCAAAGGTTATTTTTCGCATTTAAATCAAACTATTACAGCTATAATGATTCATCACTCCAAAAAGTATCGGTATCGTAGCATTGTTTCGTTGGTATCTTAGACTTATTGTTTTGTTCTTACCGGTATCCAACCCTAGTCAATAATGAGGAAACAGATTGAAAGAAATGACCACTTGTGTAATTGTAGTTTCCCAATGACAGCAACTTAAACAATTTTTGACTTAAATGAGATCGGCAAAGTTGAATTGAATAGTTTGAGTAAATGTTGTCTTCTTTACCATTCAGGTCGTTTGTCAAAGGATGAGATCGAAAGGATGGTGAATGATGCTGAGAAATACAAGGCAGAAGATGATGTACAACGTAACCGTGTTTCTTCCAAGAATGCCTTGGAGAGCTATGCCTTCCAGATGAAATCCACAGTTGAGGACGACAACCTCAAGAACAAGATCAGTGAAGACGATAAGAAGACCATCGTTGACAAGTGTACAGAGGTTATCTCTTGGCTAGATGCCAACCAATTGGCCGAAAAGGAAGAGTTCGAGCACAAACAGAAGGAGTTAGAGGGTGTTTGTAATCCAATCATCACCAAGCTGTACCAAGGAGCTGGTGGAGCACCTGGAGGTATGCCCGGAGGTATGCCCGGAGGCATGCCAGGCGGTATGCCGGGTGGTGCTGATGGAGCATCCACTGGTGGAAGTGGTGGCCCAACCATCGAGGAAGTCGATTAAATACAGGACAAATTCTGGACCAAGATCAAGCTTACAAAATTCAAAACTAATTTATTTTTTGTTTCAATTACAAGCCATCATAATTAGAACACTGTTAAGATAGAGACTTGAAAATCTACCCAACTGATCATGGTAATACAAAAACTAGTCCAATGTGAAGATTCTGTGTCCATCAAAACAAAGACCAATGGAAAACATGCTTATTTTGATAAATGTTTGCTGCACATGCTTAATGCTTTGAAACAAACTGCAGTGTAGGAAGATGGACAAATAAGTTTTGAATGCTCAATTGCCAATTACATAACTGTTACAAAGAAATTTCAGTTCAGTTTAGTTTCATTTATTTCCATCGAGTTAACTCTTTATCTTATCACGAAAGGTTAAAATGTGGTTTTCTTTACCATTTGACCATTCCATCATTCCATTGTATCGGATGTGATAACTGATCATATTAATGTCAAGCTTTTGCAACAACCCCTAGTAATGTGCAAATGTGACAAGTCGCATACACAAATATATGCTTTTTCAAAAGATGAAAAGTATTCAACGTGCAAGAAGAAGAAAAAAAAGAGAAAAAAGAAATGTTAAAAAATTGAATAAAAGAGCCAGAGCAAAAAAAAAATTACTGCCTCTTGTCGTTCTTTCTAAATTGGCTATTATGAAGGGCAATAATAGTCTTGTATCTGAAATAATGCTAGCGCTAAAGGAACTTGCTTGTTTGTTGGTTTCTGTTTGACCAATTGCTCTCCTGACTTTAATCCAGTGCTTCTTAAAAATAAAAAAATTGTTTCTGGGTAGCTTAATACTCTGAAAAGTAGATGTGCAATGAATGCTGAAATCGTCCTTGCAAGTCCAGGCTAGCTTGAGACAATACTACACGTCCTTAATAGTACAGACTGAAGTTAAACCAAATTTTGTAATGAAATCTTCAGAAATTCTGGAGGACTGTCGAGGTCGCTGTTGCTTTAAAAAGCCCGAGAGATAGAAAAATGTTGGGGTTTTTATTGGCAGTCTTCTCGTTCAGGGGTTTTTATATCCCCACTTTAGTAAATTGTTTGTAAGGGGAGGGGGGTGAACGTTACTTAGCGAGTTTGTCCATCCTTAACAATTTTGTGTATACCATGAACCCCAGGCAATTCATATTCATGCCATAGCATCGTGTCATAAGTTTTACATTTATGATTTAGGTTGTCTTGGGTGAAAGTCGAAAGGTCAAAATTGATAGGTCTTGTTTGCACGTACCAGGTATCTCTTAAACCCCTGGAGGTCTGTTTCACCTGAACCAAGTCCCTGAAGAAAATGTATTTCTTGGGTTTGTAGCTATTTCCTGAGTAAATAACACACGCAATGGGTACTTTCTATATACGAGAATAAAAAGTAGGGTATTGTGGTTTTAAAAATCAAAAATATACACTCCTGGTGTAAATAGAAAGATGTAGGAATCAAGGTGTAAAAAGGCGGGAATTCCCCAGGTCGGGGTTCCCCTGTGCATTGCAAATACCAGGGTTACTGTCTTCCAAGTACAGATGTGCTCTTATATGCTATTAAACCTATCCAATAACATCATTTTTCTGGTAGGGAAATCTTCAAACTTTAATTTGATATAAATTTCACAACATTTGAACTTGAAACGAGCGATTGAGGGGATTGAGTCATTGGTAATAAATTACAGTGAAATAATAAGTTATGTGAGACCTGGACAGATTTATATCATTTTCACACCATAGCGCAAATATCGTGTACCTATGGATGAATTTACTTCATATTCAGATCCTCGATGTCTACACCTCGCCCTGATTACAATATATATCATGAATGTACATCCACTTATTCGTAGCATATACGGCAGTAGTAATTACAGAAACATACTAATGCATGTTTCTGGTAATGTGTAGCACATGTACTCTGGTTTAGAGACGCACAACAAATAGCCTCGGGTCAATAAAAAAATGATCTTCGTTCTCGCTACCCTATTTCTTAAATTGCTGAAACTCGATCTTCATAATATATCACCCGATCCGAAACATGTTAGCTTTCACCAAAAGAAAGTTGTTAGAATTGTTAGCCTTTCTATAACAACAGTACAGGAGCCGGTGCTGCCGGCAACACTAACAATATCCTTTCTCAGAAAGATAACGGCGGCTAACAAAAAATCCGGCGCAGACTCAGTAGTTGATATTGGCAAACAGTCGACAACACTAACAATATCCTTTCTCAGAAAGATAACGGCGGCTAACAAAAAAAATCCAGCGCAGACTCAGAAGCCCAGTTGATATTTTTAATCACGTTGAGCCTCTCGAAAATCTCGAAGAGAATCTGTAAAGAATGTAAAGAAATGTAATAAAATATGGTTTAACATGTCAGGTTAAGCCATGGGCCTAATGTATATATAATATTTGACAAAGAAGGCGTGAAATCGTAGAGCACTCTAACAATTCAAACAGTCGGTCATAAACCGATGTCCAAATCTCGGAATCCTGTCTATTGAGAACCGACTGACAAAGATACGGTTAAGTAATCACTTCTAATCAAGCATAAGTGATGTGTGGCACTGGTTTAGTCAAATGAAAAGTAAAAACATCTATTCATCACAGACGAGGAATCGTAATCGTCGCCACTATATGGCAGTTTTAATAGTCAAATCGGAAACCGGCATCGAAATTCTGGATTCTTGTTCAGCTCTTCTAGTGTTGCCATCCGCCTGTCCTCAATTAAGGAGACGGATTAATATACGTATGCATATACTTTTTTTCTGAATCCTGTTAATATTTATGTATGAAATGTAAAGAAATGTAAAATATGGTTTAGACTAAATTCCGGATTTACATGACCTCTTTTAT
>NW_022982140.1:0-5507 GCF_902652985.1 Pecten maximus
TTTTTTGAAAAGGTTAAAGTTCAAGGTACCCATTTGAATGAAAAATTTTGACTTTTCCACAAGCCCCCTCCCCCCAAAAATTTCCCTTTGGATGTTTTTAAAAAATTGGTAAAAAATTTTCTCCTATAAAAAAACAAAAAATTTTCAATTTTTTTAAACATTACTTTTTAAACAAATAAAAACAAAAATTATTACAAAACATGAGAAAATTTCCCCCCACATGCATACCTGAGCTGGTTAAAAATAAATAATTTCAGTTTTTTAAAAAAAAAAATTTTACTACCAAATTCAACCACACTTTTATTGAAATAACTTTTTTTTTTTTTTTTTTTTATTTAATTTTTTTAAAAAACTTTTATCACAGCCCCTTTTTATGAACACGCCTTTTAAGGGAAAAAGTAAACAATTCCCAAATCCCCATAGTCCCCCCCCAAAATTTTATCACTTAACCCCAAAAGAAACCAAACCTCCCTTTCCCCCTTTTTTCCCATCTTTACCGAAGGGGGGAAAAATTTGGTGCCCCCTCTTTTTTTCAACCAAAAGCAATTTTCCCCTTTTTAAAATTACGGTTTTTTTTTTTTTTCCCCTTAATTTCAAATCGGAAATCAACTGAAAAGTCCCCCCCCGGTACAAATTTTTTTTTAAAGGGGGGGTAAACTCCGTTTTTAATTACGTAAACCCCCAGGGGTATTAACTAAAGGGAGACATGTTTTTCCCCCTACCGGGGGAAAGGCCCCGTCCATAAAATCAAAGGGAGTTAAAAAAAAATGAAAATTTTTTCCCCCACCAAAAATTTTTTTTAAAAATAATTTTACTTTCCGGGGGGGGGGGTTTTTTTTTCTATTTTGGGGGTTTTTAAAACAAAGAAAAAAAGAAGAAACTTGCTTTTCTGAAAAAGTAAAAATTTTAGTGGGGGGGGGGTTTAGGAAATAAAATTGGGTTTTTTCACATTGAATGAAAAACCCCCCCCCCCCCAAAATTTGGCCATACAACTTTTTTTTTCTAAAATTTTTTTCCCCTTTTGGGTTTTAATTAAAACCCCTTTTTTTTAAACCCAAATTTGGGGGGCAAATCAAACCAATTTTAAAGAACAAAAAAATGCAATTAGTTAAAAATTTCGGTTTTGGGCCCCCGGTAAAAAAAAGGGTTTTTTTTTGGGAAAAAATTTCAGGGGTTTTCTTTTATGTGTTTTTTACCCCACCTAAAACTTTTGGGGCCCCCCAAAAGAATCAACTGTTTTTTTGCTATTCCCACCAATTGGGCCCCCCCCCTGCTGTTCCCCCCTTTCAATGCGTAAAAAAATGTGAATGGGAAAAATTAACTTTTCTGATTTTTTTTTTTTTTAAAACACAATAAAAAAAACAGTCAAAAAAGTTAAAATTTAAAAAATAGTTTTTTGCTTTTTTTTTTTTTTTTTAAGCTTTTCCCTTTTTTTTTTTGCAATATTTTTTTCATAAAAATTTAAACCTTCCATTTTTTTTTTTTTTAAAATTTTCCCAAAATGAAAAACACAAAATACTTTTAAAATGCAGTTTCAACTCAACAAAACAATTTTTTTTTTCCCCCTTGGGAAAACTAATTTAAAAGAAAAATTTATGAAAAATGGACCCCGGAAAGCCTTGGTTTTTTTTTTAGTAAAATTTTTTTACAAAAAAAAATAGAACCTTTATCATTTTTTTCCCTTTTTTTGCTAGTTTTTTTAGTTTTTTTTCTTTTTCAAAAAAACAACAATAAAGAATTTTCAAATTTATGTTTTTAAAATGGGAAACCCCCTTTTTTAAACCCCCCCCAATAAAAAAAAAATGGATTTTTCAAAATACATATCAAAAACATAAAACCCACAAAACTGGTTTTTAACCTCTCAGAAATTTCAGTATGCCCCCCGGGAATTTTATAATAAAAATTTTTTTTTGATTTTTAAAAATTTTAATGGTTTTTTTTCTCTCCCTAAAGGTTCGTGAGTATTAAATTCACAATCCAAAAAAACCCCCAAAATGGTTTTAAAATTCCTACACAAATAGGTTTTTCAAAAATCCCCCATATTGGTGTAAATTTCACTGAAAAAAAATACTGCAGGGGGGACCGGATATAAAACGAAAAACAAAACCCCCACCCAAATTTTAAAACCAACAATCAGTTTTAAAGTAATTTTTTTGGGAAAAGCCGGGCCCCAATTTTGGAAAAATGGGTATTGTCCCCCCCCCCATTTTTTGTACAGTTTTCCCCCCGGGAGGGCCAAAAAAAACCCCCCCCATACAAAAAATTGGTCCCCCTTTTTTTTTTTTTTTTCCAAATTATACAACAAAAAAACATAAAATTTTTTTACTTGCTCAAAGATGAAAAAAATTTAATTTTAACCAACCACAACTCCCCCAAATTACTATATGGGGGTTTTTGGGGAATTGCTTTGGGGTTTCCCCCAAAAATAAATTGAAAAAAAAACTTTTTTTTTTTTAGGGAATATTCCCGCACAAGTTTGGGATTTAGGTGATTTTTTTTTTTTTAAAAAAGTTACAAAGATCCACTTTTTATGGGAAACCTTTTGGGGAAAACACTAAATTTGGAAAAACTTTTTGGGAGTTTTAGTAAAAAAACTTTTGTTTTTTTTATTTAAATTTTTTCCCCCCCGGGGGGGGTTCTTTTATTTTTTCCCAAACCCAAAAAAATGAAATTTTTTTAATTTTTTTGCCCCAAAAACAATGTCCCCTGGGCCCCCCGGTTTTTTTTCCCAAAAGCACAATCCTGTCAGTCCCCTATTTTCTGAGAAAACAAAAAAATGTTAATTTGAAAAAAGTTTTATACTTTTTTTTTTTTTAAAACCCGTAAAAATTTTTCAATTTATTTTCAGGAAGAGACACAGCTGGAAAACCCCCCCCACACCCCAGCCCCCCTGTTTTTTCCCCGGGCGGAACTTTTTTCTCCCACCGTGTTTAAAACCAGCCCGGGATGTTTTCAGAACCCTACTTTGCCCCCAAGTTTGTTGTAGAATGAACTTTTGGGGGCCCCCTACCCCGAAGCTGGAACTCCCCCTTTAGGGAGAAACCCCCCCCCCCCTCCCCCCTTTTTTTTCCCCCTTTTTTTTCTCCCCCCCAGGGGAATCTTCCACCTCCCACCCAAATCCCCACAAAAGAGGCCCCTCACAATTTTCCCCAAAATTTAAAATTTTTTTTTTTTTGGGGGGGATTTTTTGTTTTTTATAAAAATCCCCCCCCCCCCCAAAAAAATTTCCCCCAACAACTTAAACCCCCAAAAAAAATTTAAAAAATCCTTTGGGGGAAAGGGTGGGGGGTGGGGGGGGGGTTTAAAAAATTTTGGGGGAAGGGTACCAAACCGGGGAAAAAAATTTTTGGTTTTGGGAGCCCGGGATTTTGTAGGGTGGAATACCCGGGGGGGGGGGCCCGTTGGGGGGGGTTTTTTGGTTTTTTTGTAAAACTGGGGAAAAATCCCCCGGGGGTTTGGGGGTTTTTTAACCCCGGGGGTTTTTGGTTGGGGTTTTACCTACCCCCACCCCTTGGGGGTGGGGAAAATTTAAACCCCGTGGGGGGGGTGACGAAACCCAAATTTTTGGGGGTGGGAAATTTTTTACTTTTTCCCGGAAATGGGTGTTTGTTTTTGGGGGGGAAATGGGTTGGGGTTTTTTGGGGTTTTAAAAATTTTGGGTGGGGGGGGAGTTCGGCGGGGGGGGTGGGTTTTTTTTTTTTAGAAACTGTTTTTTTTACCCTGGGGTTTAAAAAGGGACCTTGGGGGGGACAGTTAAAACCCCGGGGGCCCAGGGCAGTGGGGGGGGGGTGGGTAACTGGGTTCTTTTTAACCCCCTGTTGGGGGGGGAAATTTGGGACATATCCAGGGCAAATTTTTTTTGGGGGGTTGGTAAACCTTATACTAACCCCTGTAAGAAAAAAACAGTATTGGGGTAAGGGCCGTGGGGGTTTTTTGGGTTGGGGTTTTTTCCCTTTGGGTAGGGGAAGTGGACATAAAAACGGGGGGCCGTGGTGGGGTTTTTTTTAAAAAACTGGATCTTACCCTGTGTAGGGACTGTGGGGCCCCGTATCGGCGAGGGGCCCCTGGGGGGGTTGGGGTTTTTTTTTTTTTTTTTTAAATGGATAAAATTTAAAACCCCCGTGGGGAAAGGACTGTGAAAAGTTTCAAGCGAGGGGGGAAAATGGGGGGTTTGGGGAAAACGGGGTTACTTTTACCTGTGAGGGGCTGTGAACCCCTTTCGGCAGGGCCAGTGGGGGGGGGGGTTTTTTGGTAAACTGGATTTTCTTACCCTGTTTTTTAAGGGGGGGGGCTGTTGACAGTATCCACAGCCCAGGGCAGTGGTGGGGGGTGGTGGGGGGGTTTGACCCCCGGGGTTTTCTTTACCCTGTGTAGGGGGAAATGTGACAGTTTAAACGGCGAGGGCCAATGTGGTTGGTTTTTTTGCTTTTTGGGTTTTTTTTTACCAAAACGGCAAACATTATAAATCTTTTTTCTGAAAATGTTAGTTTAAAATGGCAGGACCCTTGTTGGCCTTTTTCTTGGTGTGGGGGGGTTTTCCTTGGGGGAGACCCTCCGTTTCCGTGGAAAAACACCCCAAGCCTTTGTCCAGGCTTGTCAGAGCCCCCCGTAACAACAACCTAGGAACCAGTGGGGAAAAGGGAGATTGTAATTTTTTTTTCTATTCTCCTATTCTTTCAAAACTGGGCCCTGCCTTTTCAATTATATTCTTCCCAATTATTAAATATTTAACCCCTGGTACCACTAAAAAAGTTAAAGGGGAAACCCACATATGAGGAATTTTCTGGAAAGGTGGTCATTTTTAGTACTTGTTTCAGGAAAAAAGGAAGTAAACAAACATTTTACCTGTTCAAAATCTAATAAAAGATGGGGGGAAAGCCTGCTGTTCCCCCAAATTTTTTTTTTTCTAATCATTAAAATAAAAAAAAATTTTTTAACTGAAAAAAGCTTTTAAAGGTACTTATTATTAGAGAAATATGATAAGCAAAAATTTTTAAATTGTCAAACAAGATGCCTGGGCTGGGAAAAAAAAAAGGGGGAACAGCAAGAGGAAAAGACCAAAATCACGACCAGGGATTGAATTGGTGGAATCTTAATTAGCCAACCTTTTTCCCCCATAATGATTTAGGCTTGGTAAAATATCTAAACAAATGTCCCATATTGGGGGCTTGTACTGATATGGATATCACTGGAATTTTTACCCCAGTTCAGACAAGAATACATGATACCACCCCAGGGACAATTTAAAACTCTATATAGACCAAGTATTTTTTTTTTTTTTTAAAATACAGAACAAAAAAAAATTGGCCTGGAAATGTAGTGTTTTCAACCCTCCGATAAGGAAAAACCCAATAATAACAAATTAAAAACACTGACTGGAAAAAATTTACATCAAAAATGAAAAAAGCCCCGGATTAAAATAGCCCCTCAACTATCAGTAAAAAAACAGGAAAGATCGATGAAAAAAAAGTAAAATCAGGTTGGGAAACCTCCACCCCCCCCGTTTT
>NW_022982141.1:0-5459 GCF_902652985.1 Pecten maximus
TTCACCGTATTCCGTAGTATTGTAACCACGCGTCCGCGGTAGCGTGGTTAATTGTTCACCAATGGAAGTTTTGCCGAAATCATTACGTTTTACTGTTGATCACATCCCACTGGAGGTGTCCAAAAAGATCCGACACTCCTAGCAGCTCTAGAAATGACGTCAGAACTGCACGTTGAGTGTCACCGTATTCCGTAGTATTGTAACCACGCGTCCGCGGTAGCGTGGTTAATTGTTCACCAATGGAAGTTTTGCCGAAATCATTACGTTTTACTGTTGATCACATCCCACTGGAGGTGTCCAAAAAGATCCGACACTCCTAGCAGCTCTAGAAATGACGTCAGAACTGCACGTTGAGTGTCACCGTATTCCGTAGTATTGTAACCACGCGTCCGCGGTAGCGTGGTTAATTGTTCACCAATGGAAGTTTTGCCGAAATCATTACGTTTTACTGTTGATCACATCCCACTGGAGGTGTCCAAAAAGATCCGACACTCCTAGCAGCTCTAGAAATGACGTCAGAACTGCACGTTGAGTGTCACCGTATTCCGTAGTATTGTAACCACGCGTCCGCGGTAGCGTGGTTAATTGTTCACCAATGGAAGTTTTGCCGAAATCATTACGTTTTACTGTTGATCACATCCCACTGGAGGTGTCCAAAAAGATCCGACACTCCTAGCAGCTCTAGAAATGACGTCAGAACTGCACGTTGAGTGTCACCGTATTCCGTAGTATTGTAACCACGCGTCCGCGGTAGCGTGGTTAATTGTTCACCAATGGAAGTTTTGCCGAAATCATTACGTTTTACTGTTGATCACATCCCACTGGAGGTGTCCAAAAAGATCCGACACTCCTAGCAGCTCTAGAAATGACGTCAGAACTGCACGTTGAGTGTCACCGTATTCCGTAGTATTGTAACCACGCGTCCGCGGTAGCGTGGTTAATTGTTCACCAATGGAAGTTTTGCCGAAATCATTACGTTTTACTGTTGATCACATCCCACTGGAGGTGTCCAAAAAGATCCGACACTCCTAGCAGCTCTAGAAATGACGTCAGAACTGCACGTTGAGTGTCACCGTATTCCGTAGTATTGTAACCACGCGTCCGCGGTAGCGTGGTTAATTGTTCACCAATGGAAGTTTTGCCGAAATCATTACGTTTTACTGTTGATCACATCCCACTGGAGGTGTCCAAAAAGATCCGACACTCCTAGCAGCTCTAGAAATGACGTCAGAACTGCACGTTGAGTGTCACCGTATTCCGTAGTATTGTAACCACGCGTCCGCGGTAGCGTGGTTAATTGTTCACCAATGGAAGTTTTGCCGAAATCATTACGTTTTACTGTTGATCACATCCCACTGGAGGTGTCCAAAAAGATCCGACACTCCTAGCAGCTCTAGAAATGACGTCAGAACTGCACGTTGAGTGTCACCGTATTCCGTAGTATTGTAACCACGCGTCCGCGGTAGCGTGGTTAATTGTTCACCAATGGAAGTTTTGCCGAAATCATTACGTTTTACTGTTGATCACATCCCACTGGAGGTGTCCAAAAAGATCCGACACTCCTAGCAGCTCTAGAAATGACGTCAGAACTGCACGTTGAGTGTCACCGTATTCCGTAGTATTGTAACCACGCGTCCGCGGTAGCGTGGTTAATTGTTCACCAATGGAAGTTTTGCCGAAATCATTACGTTTTACTGTTGATCACATCCCACTGGAGGTGTCCAAAAAGATTCGACACTCCTAGCAGCTCTAGAAATGACGTCAGAACTGCACGTTGAGTGTCACCGTATTCCGTAGTATTGTAACCACGCGTCCGCGGTAGCGTGGTTAATTGTTCACCAATGGAAGTTTTGCCGAAATCATTACGTTTTACTGTTGATCACATCCCACTGGAGGTGTCCAAAAAGATCCGACACTCCTAGCAGCTCTAGAAATGACGTCAGAACTGCACGTTGAGTGTCACCGTATTCCGTAGTATTGTAACCACGCGTCCGCGGTAGCGTGGTTAATTGTTCACCAATGGAAGTTTTGCCGAAATCATTACGTTTTACTGTTGATCACATCCCACTGGAGGTGTCCAAAAAGATCCGACACTCCTAGCAGCTCTAGAAATGACGTCAGAACTGCACGTTGAGTGTCACCGTATTCCGTAGTATTGTAACCACGCGTCCGCGGTAGCGTGGTTAATTGTTCACCAATGGAAGTTTTGCCGAAATCATTACGTTTTACTGTTGATCACATCCCACTGGAGGTGTCCAAAAAGATCCGACACTCCTAGCAGCTCTAGAAATGACGTCAGAACTGCACGTTGAGTGTCACCGTATTCCGTAGTATTGTAACCACGCGTCCGCGGTAGCGTGGTTAATTGTTCACCAATGGAAGTTTTGCCGAAATCATTACGTTTTACTGTTGATCACATCCCACTGGAGGTGTCCAAAAAGATCCGACACTCCTAGCAGCTCTAGAAATGACGTCAGAACTGCACGTTGAGTGTCACCGTATTCCGTAGTATTGTAACCACGCGTCCGCGGTAGCGTGGTTAATTGTTCACCAATGGAAGTTTTGCCGAAATCATTACGTTTTACTGTTGATCACATCCCACTGGAGGTGTCCAAAAAGATCCGACACTCCTAGCAGCTCTAGAAATGACGTCAGAACTGCACGTTGAGTGTCACCGTATTCCGTAGTATTGTAACCACGCGTCCGCGGTAGCGTGGTTAATTGTTCACCAATGGAAGTTTTGCCGAAATCATTACGTTTTACTGTTGATCACATCCCACTGGAGGTGTCCAAAAAGATCCGACGCTCCTAGCAGCTCTAGAAATGACGTCAGAACTGCACGTTGAGTGTCACCGTATTCCGTAGTATTGTAACCACGCGTCCGCGGTAGCGTGGTTAATTGTTCACCAATGGAAGTTTTGCCGAAATCATTACGTTTTACTGTTGATCACATCCCACTGGAGGTGTCCAAAAAGATCCGACACTCCTAGCAGCTCTAGAAATGACGTCAGAACTGCACGTTGAGTGTCACCGTATTCCGTAGTATTGTAACCACGCGTCCGCGGTAGCGTGGTTAATTGTTCACCAATGGAAGTTTTGCCGAAATCATTACGTTTTACTGTTGATCACATCCCACTGGAGGTGTCCAAAAAGATCCGACACTCCTAGCAGCTCTAGAAATGACGTCAGAACTGCACGTTGAGTGTCACCGTATTCCGTAGTATTGTAACCACGCGTCCGCGGTAGCGTGGTTAATTGTTCACCAATGGAAGTTTTGCCGAAATCATTACGTTTTACTGTTGATCACATCCCACTGGAGGTGTCCAAAAAGATCCGACACTCCTAGCAGCTCTAGAAATGACGTCAGAACTGCACGTTGAGTGTCACCGTATTCCGTAGTATTGTAACCACGCGTCCGCGGTAGCGTGGTTAATTGTTCACCAATGGAAGTTTTGCCGAAATCATTACGTTTTACTGTTGATCACATCCCACTGGAGGTGTCCAAAAAGATCCGACACTCCTAGCAGCTCTAGAAATGACGTCAGAACTGCACGTTGAGTGTCACCGTATTCCGTAGTATTGTAACCACGCGTCCGCGGTAGCGTGGTTAATTGTTCACCAATGGAAGTTTTGCCGAAATCATTACGTTTTACTGTTGATCACATCCCACTGGAGGTGTCCAAAAAGATCCGACACTCCTAGCAGCTCTAGAAATGACGTCAGAACTGCACGTTGAGTGTCACCGTATTCCGTAGTATTGTAACCACGCGTCCGCGGTAGCGTGGTTAATTGTTCACCAATGGAAGTTTTGCCGAAATCATTACGTTTTACTGTTGATCACATCCCACTGGAGGTGTCCAAAAGATCCGACACTCCTAGCAGCTCTAGAAATGACGTCAGAACTGCACGTTGAGTGTCACCGTATTCCGTAGTATTGTAACCACGCGTCCGCGGTAGCGTGGTTAATTGTTCACCAATGGAAGTTTTGCCGAAATCATTACGTTTTACTGTTGATCACATCCCACTGGAGGTGTCCAAAAAGATCCGACACTCCTAGCAGCTCTAGAAATGACGTCAGAACTGCACGTTGAGTGTCACCGTATTCCGTAGTATTGTAACCACGCGTCCGCGGTAGCGTGGTTAATTGTTCACCAGATGGAAGTTTTGCCGAAATCATTACGTTTTACTGTTGATCACATCCCACTGGAGGTGTCCAAAAAGATCCGACACTCCTAGCAGCTCTAGAAATGACGTCAGAACTGCACGTTGAGTGTCACCGTATTCCGTAGTATTGTAACCACGCGTCCGCGGTAGCGTGGTTAATTGTTCACCAATGGAAGTTTTGCCGAAATCATTACGTTTTACTGTTGATCACATCCCACTGGAGGTGTCCAAAAAGATCCGACACTCCTAGCAGCTCTAGAAATGACGTCAGAACTGCACGTTGAGTGTCACCGTATTCCGTAGTATTGTAACCACGCGTCCGCGGTAGCGTGGTTAATTGTTCACCAATGGAAGTTTTGCCGAAATCATTACGTTTTACTGTTGATCACATCCCACTGGAGGTGTCCAAAAAGATCCGACACTCCTAGCAGCTCTAGAATGACGTCAGAACTGCACGTTGAGTGTCACCGTATTCCGTAGTATTGTAACCACGCGTCCGCGGTAGCGTGGTTAATTGTTCACCAATGGAAGTTTTGCCGAAATCATTACGTTTTACTGTTGATCACATCCCACTGGAGGTGTCCAAAAAGATCCGACACTCCTAGCAGCTCTAGAAATGACGTCAGAACTGCACGTTGAGTGTCACCGTATTCCGTAGTATTGTAACCACGCGTCCGCGGTAGCGTGGTTAATTGTTCACCAATGGAAGTTTTGCCGAAATCATTACGTTTTACTGTTGATCACATCCCACTGGAGGTGTCCAAAAGATCCGACACTCCTAGCAGCTCTAGAAATGACGTCAGAACTGCACGTTGAGTGTCACCGTATTCCGTAGTATTGTAACCACGCGTCCGCGGTTAATTGTTCATAGATGGAAGTTTTGCCGAAATCATTACGTTTTACTGTTGATCACATCCCACTGGAGGTGTCCAAAAGATCCGACACTCCTAGCAGCTCTAGAAATGACGTCAGAACTGCACGTTGAGTGTCACCGTATTCCGTAGTATGGTAAACATACGCGTCGCGGTAACGTGGTTAATTGTTCACCAATGGAAGTTTTGCCGAAATCATTACGTTTTACTGTTGATTACATCCCACTGGAGGTGTCCAAAAAGATCCGACACTCCTAGCAGCTCCAGAAATGACGTCAGAACTGCACGTTGAGTGTCACCGTATTCCGTAGTATTGTAACCACGCGTCCGCGGTAGCGTGTGTTGATCACATCCCAATGGAGGTGTCCAAAAAGATCCGACACTCCTAGCAGCTCTAGAAATGACGTCAGAAACATTATTACT
>NW_022982142.1:0-5499 GCF_902652985.1 Pecten maximus
CCCGTGACTCCTCGTGCTAGGATGGGGGCTTGTAATTCTTCCCCATAACGAGGAATTCCCAGTAAGCGCGAGTCATAGCTTCGCGTTGATTACGCCCGCCCTTGTACACACCGGCCGTCGCTTAAACCGATGGAATGGTTTAGTGAGCTACCGGATTGGTCCCGACACGGGGGGGGAAACTATCGAGTCGGGAATGTGCCGAAAAACGAAAGAAAAAGGACGAGCAAACTTGATTATTTAGAGGAAGTAAAAGTAGTCCCGTTAAAAGGTTTCCGTAGGGAACATGCGGAAGGTCATTACCGAATTGCAAAAAACGCCAAAAACATACACAATTCGGGTGTGTACGAAAAACGCAATGTATTCGGAGACCAGGGCCAGACCCCTTACTCGACTGACAAAACCCAGTGACAACGCAAGACGGAAACGTCGGGGTATCTGTACCGGTTAACTGAGCCACGGCCGCCCCCAGACGTCTGTCATTATTATCAGTCAACAACGTACCAAGCAGTAACCAAATTTGCAGGCAAAGGACTCTTCGGGCCACGGATCTGTCGTCGCCTCAAAAAAACAAAAACGAGATGAAATCAATCTAAGCGGTGGATCACGCGGCTCGTGTCGATGAAGAGCGCAGCAGGTGCGGGAATTATGTGAATTGAGGACACATTGAACACGATATCTTGAACGTCACATTGCGGCCAGGGCCCCCGGAGCCACGCCCTGTTATGAGGGTTCGGCAAAACATCTATCGAAAACGGTGATGCACATAACGTTGCGCATTGGGCCCGTACAAATCCAAGTCGATTGGAGTTTCATTGTAGGGGAGCGGTCCAATGTTATCTGATCGGAGGTGGCTTTACGCACGACACCGAGGAAGTCGGTGTTTGATATCGCCCAGACGGGGTACGACAGAGACGCAGCTCGAATCACATCAGCTGTGCGGCTGAAATGTCAACGTCCACTGAGTTTTCAGTTGAGGACTACGTGAAGGCCCAAAACCATTATTGAAAATGATCACTTTCCGACCTCAGAATCAGACGAGGACGACCCGCGAATTACGCAATCCACTAGCGGACGGAAAAGAAAAACTAACAAGGATTCCACCAGTAACGGCAGCGAGTGAAGGGGAACTAGCCCAGCACGGAATCCCTCAGGCCTTGAGCTGCACGGGAACTGTGGTGGTGGGACGACCGATGTCGTTGCAGTTAGGGTGCCCAAGTCCTCCGAATCGGGGCCTCTCCCAAAGTGGGTGTAGGGCCTTTACCGGCCACTCGTCACAGGCGATGGTCGTCGTCCTCGGAGTCGGGTTGTTGGCAATGCAAGCCCAAAGCGGGTGGTAACTCCATTAAGGTAAAATACGACAGAGTCCAGATTAGCGGACAAGTACGTTGAGGAAAGTTGAAAAGAACTTTTGAAGAGAGAGTTCTTCAAGAGTACGTGAAACCGTTAGAGGCAAAACGGGTGATCGTAAAGTCGAACAGGGGAATGCATCTTGCTGTAGGCAGAAGGCGTTCTTAGAGATCCTTAACAGGACTCCTGAGGGAGGGCGATGCTGGCCACGGCGAGCTGCAACTTTACCCCGGTACGAGCGCCACGAAACGGTTTAATGGAGGGAAAGAAGCGAGGAGAGAACGGGGAGAGAGGAAGATAGTTGGCTCTTTTTAGGGATGTCGAGTTGTGTTATAGATCCAGTAGTCGTCTTGACGGGGGAGGAAATGAGGGGTCTCCGCGCCAAACCAGCGCCTCTGTGCCTTCGGTGCCTTTCGTTCCAATGGGGTCCACTGCTTGCAGTGTTCACCGACCGCGATTGTTTATATGGCGTGCCTCAGTAGGGGCGCGCTGGGTCAAGTGGCGATTCGGTCGATTCCACCCGACCGTCTTGAAAAACGACCAAGGAGTCAAATGTGCGCGAGTCGATGGGGTATACCGAAACATAAAGGGCAATGAAAGTGAAGGGCGCCGCCGGTTGCCTAGGAGGATCCTCCCTGAACGGGGGGAGGCGCACTACCGGCCCGGTCTCGTCCGCATTCGTCGGGAGAGGCGGAGGCAAGAGCTACACTTTGGGACCCGAAAGATGGTGACTATGCCTGAGTAGGACGAAAGCCCAGAGGAAATCTGGTGGAGGTCCCGTTAGCGATTCTGACGTGCAAATCGATCGTCAAAACTTGGGTATAGGGGCGGAAGACAATCAACCATCTAGTAGCTGGGTTCCTCCGAAGTTTCCCTCAGGATAGCTGGCGGCACTCATTCGCAGTAAGTTTATCCGGTTATTGGGTTTTGTAAAGCGAATGATTAGAGGAATTGGGGACGAAACGACCTCAAACTATTCTCAAACTTTAAATGGGTAAGAAGTCGACTCGCTTAATTGGAGTCGGCGTTCGAATGCGAGGGCCAAGTGGGCCACTTTTGGTAAGCAGAACTGGCGCTGTGTGGGAATGATTGAACCAAACGTCCGGTTAAGGGCCAAACGCTTGACGCTCATAAGATTACCATAAAAAGGTTCTGTTGGTTGATACAGAAAGAAGGACGGTGGCCATGGAAGTCGGAAACCGCTAAGGAGTGTGTAACAACTCACATGCCGAATCAAATAGCCTGAAAAGGATGGCGCTAGAGCGTCGGACCATACGGACCTCGCCGCAATACGAGCCCACGGGAGCCATGCGGCACGACGAGTAGGAGGGCCGCCGTTGTGAGCACTGAAGCTTGGGGCGTGAGCCCGGGTGGGAGCGCCACGGGTTTGCAGATCTTGGTTTTGGTAGTTAGCAACATATTTCAAAAACGAGAACTTTGAAGACTGAAGTGGAGAAGGGTTCCAAAGTGAACAGCCAGTTGACATGGGTCAGTCTTGCCCTAAGAGATTAGGTAAAACACCGTCTGAAACGGGGGCAATTTACCGATCCTCGAAACCACACAAAACAAGAGTGTGCCAGTCTCTATTCGACTGTGGTAATCGTGGAATATTCCCGAACCACGGCGGATCGGAGTTTGGTCCTCACGGGCCATGTGCGGCAACGCAAAAAACGAAAACTCGGAGGAAAGTTCGGCGGGAGGCGGGAAAGTCCCGGGAAAGAGTTTTCTTCTCTGGTAAGGGACGAACTCCCTGGAATCGGCGTGCCCGGAGATAGGACGTCGTAAAGGAAAAGAGCTGGGATCGCTTCCTACCAGATGCAGGTACGGTGCACTTCCGTCGGCCCTTGAAAATCCGAGGGGAGACATTGTGTTTCGTGACGGCCCGTTACCCCTATCCGCAGCAGGGTCTCAAGGTGCACAGCCGCTAGTCGATACTAGAAAACAATTGTAGGTAAGGGAAAGTCGGCAAATTAGATCCGTAAATTCGGGAAAACGGATTGGCTCTAGAGGGCTGGGCCCGGTCGGGCTGAGGAGTGACGAAAGCGGGGTTTGGGGCGGGCACGGGCTGCGCGAGGCCTCAGGTCGAGCTCGGACCGCTTGTCTTAACCATCCCTTGGACTTGCCTCAGCTGGCGGCGGCTTTCGGTAGTGGCTTCGTCCGGCAACTAACAGCCAAATTTAGAACTGGTACGGACCCAGGGGAATCCGATGTCTAATTAAAACAAAGCATTGCGATGGCAGTAACCTGGTGTTGGACGCAATGTGATTTCTGCCCATTGCTCTGATTCAAAGTGAAGGAAAAATTCAATCAAGAGCGGGTAAACGGCGGGTAGTAAATATGACTCTCTTAAGGGTAGCCAAATGCATCGTCATATTACTTGTGGACGCGCATGAAGGATTAACGAGATTCCCACTGTTCCCTATCTACTATCTAGCGAAAAACCACAGCCAGGGAACGGGGACTTGGAAACAATCAGCGGGGAAAGAAGACCCTGTTGGCTTGACTCTAGTCCGACTTTGTGAAGAGACATGAAGGGTTGAGCATAGGTGGGAGTAGTGCAAGGAGTGCAACGAAATTGAAATACCCCCAACACTTTTATCGGTCTTTACTTATTCAGTAACGGGGAGACGGGGCGCAAGCTCCTCGATTTCTGGAATTAAGTCACGGCCTCGGCCGGGTGGTGTGATCCATCTCTGAAAGACAGTGTCCAGGGGGAGTTTTTGGGACTGGGGCGGGTTACAATCTGTCATCAAAAGGAACGCAGGTGTCCTAAAGGTGAGCTCAGGCGAGGACGGAAACCTCGCGTAGCGTTAAAAAGGGCCAAAGCTCACTTGATTTTGATTTTCAGTACGAATACAGACCGTGGAAAGCGTGGCCTATCGATCCTTTTGACTTTAAGAGTTTAAGCAAGAGGTGTCAGAAAAGTACCACAGGGATAACGGGCTTGTGGCACCAAGGTTCATAGCGACGTTGCTTTTTGACCCTTTTTCGATGTCGGCTCTTCCTATCATTGTGAAGCAGAATTCACCAAGCGGTTGGCTTGTTCACCCATAATGGGGGAACGTGAGCTGGGTTTAGACCGTCGTGAGAAGGTTAGTTTTACCCTACTGATGACATGTCGTTGCAAGGGTTTAATCCTGCTCAGTACGAGAGGAAACCGCAGGTTCAGACTTTTGGTTTTATGTGTTTGGTGATAAGCCAATGGTGCAAAAGCTACCATCGAGGGATTATGCTGAACGCCTCTAAGTCAGAATCTCGCCCAAATCTGTAACGATACTTTCGCATTCTGCGTTGGGGGGCAAAAGATAAGCGCGGGACGGACCGCTTCGGGGTCCGCATGGTAAAGCCACAGCAAAAAAGGTCATGGTACGTCTTGAATTCAGCGTGCTGACCGAAACGATTTTCGATCCCATCACTGAAGAGGGTTTTAAAATCATTCGTAGACGACCTAGTTTTCGGTCGGGGTATGTACTTAGTAGAGCAGGGCCCCCTCACTGCGATCCTTGAAAAATTTAAACCTTATGACTACAGATTGTCCAAATTGGATGGACAAATCTGCGAGGCAGTGAGTGTGCGAGAGAGGTGCTCTCTTGATTTTGCTCTCACTAATGTTACGTTTGCAATAAACCCCAAGAAAAAAAAAAATTTTTTTTTTTTTAGTAAAGTAAAATGTCGTTGGGTCGTGTTGACCGAAACGAAATTTGAATTCCCCCAGGAACTGGCACCGGGGGGGAAATCACGAAGCAATTTTTGGCTTGCTGCCAAGTCGAAATTTGAAAATTCCCGTGAAAATTTCCACGGGCAGGGGAAAGTCCCGGTCACAGGTAGTGGTCGGGAATGAATTTTGACTGTGTTAATCAAAAATTTGGAATCCCGCAGGGTTTTAGCGCGCGAGTTTTGCTGTAAACGCTCGGCCGGCCAACGAGATCCGGCAAACCGTTTATCCCTAGGTTAAAATGTCGATGCGATATAGTGAGCTGGTGTTCGACTCGAGAAAGGTTTTTTACGGGTGGTCTTTTTACCAAAGCCGGCTGGTACTTTAATTTTAGCGTCATGGAAAAAATCATCAGACCCTGCTAGGAGGGGAAGGGGGAACGGGCTTTTTAAAAATTCGAGGCCGGGGGTAATTGGGGGGAAAAACCTGTTTTTCAG
>NW_022982143.1:0-5495 GCF_902652985.1 Pecten maximus
AAAGGCGCCATTTTTTGGAAAAAAACCCAACCAAAACCCCCCCCCCAAACGAAAAAAAAAATTTTTTTTTTTGGGGGTTTGGGGGGAAACGCGGGGTTTTTTTTGAAAAAAAAAAAAAAAAAAAAAAAAAAAAAAAAAAAAAAAAAAAAAAAAACTAAAAGTTTTTTTGGGGGAAAAATTTTAAAATTCAAGGATTTTTTAAAAAAGGAAAAAAAAAAAAAAAACCAATTCTTTTCTATCTCCACGCGGTTGGAAAAATCGGCAAGTTTCAACGAGGTGAATAAAAAGGCCCTCTGTTTTGGTCAAAAAGGGAAAAAAGTTATTTTTCACTAAAAAATTTATTTTTTCACGCTCATCGCTGCAGTGAAAATAAAGTTTTATTTTTTGATAAATTCTATACATTTTTTTTTACTGGAAAAAATGCAATAAAAATTTATCAAACTAATAAAATTTAATTTTTTCCTGCAGCGATAGCAGTGAAAATAAATTTTGCTTAAAAATATAGATTAATTTTTGGCAAAAAGCAATAAAAAAATTTTATAAAATTTAAAGACTTGTATTTTTACTGCAGCGATCGGCAGTAAAAATAAAGATTTTCGCTTTAGACCAATAAAGCGAACCTTTAAATTCACCTCTTTTAAAAATTGTGATTATTCTTCAAAAGCGAAGATTCAGATTTTTTTACAAAAATCATTGAGTTAGCTTTCAGCACAGATTCTCCGATAACGCAGAATACGCTTAAAGTGCGTGATCGTCCATTACTTTTAAAACGTCACAAAGAGCGACGTCATGCTTTTTGTGTGAGACAGAAATATTTGACTGGGAAAAATATCGATATTCTTCATACTTTAAAATTATGTTTTTAAAAGGGGAAAACCTTTCAATATCCTTAAATATTAAAACTTATAATAACCGCTTTTTCGCCCGGGGGGAAGTGTGCGAGGGGTCTTACTGTGAGGGGGAAACCCGGAAAATATGGGGGGGAAAACCCACATGGTCAAGCGGTAACCCAACCTTTTCACGTCTGATGGGGGCTCAACCCCCGGCCCTTTTTGGTGAAAGGCAAGTGGTTACTATAGGCGCACCGGACCCCCCATTTAGTACAAAATGGCTTTGCACCCGAAAAAAAAATAACGCCAGTCAAGAGTCGACATTAAAATAAAAAAAAGTTAGCGCCAAAGATATTTGATGATTTTAAAAATCTGATCACGCAACGCGCGGCAACCGCGACACGCGCACGCCTTCTTTTTGTCGTGTGGGAGAAAACATTTTTCCCCGGGACAAAATGGGAGGGGATTTTTGACTAAAGTCTACAGTTAAATCCATCTTTGCTCTTTTGATTTTTGGGGCGGGTTTTCTTTTTGAGAAAGGACCAATTAAACGGGGACATTTCGAGCTATTCGATTACCAGAAAACCCAACAAAAAAATTTGGGAAAAATTTTTCAAGGGAAAAATCGTGTTTTGGAACAACCCCTTGAATCCCCGCATTAACTTGTTTAATTAAAAATCTTTCCGAAGCTTAAAGTCTGTGAAAAAACCCGGTTCGGTTTTTTCATTTGGACATTTTGAACCAGAGTGTTTTTTATGAAAAAATGGGGTTTTTGTTTTACAAAGATTTAAGGTTTTTCAAGGCCTATCGAATCTGAAAAATGTTATAAAAGGTTTGTATGTAGTCGAAATTTTTGAATTTTTAGCCGTACGTGTCCCCAATTTATTCCCTTAAGTCACAGTAAGGCATTTAAAAAGAACAATCCCCCCCGTCTTTTTTCAGAGGTATCGTTCTTCAATTTTATACAATGTGAAAATTTGCGGAGCTTCACCCCGTCCACTTTAAAACTAACAGGGGGAGTCCTGTTGATAAAGGTGCAATTGTTGTACACTTTTTGGGAATAAAAGCTACATTGTCGTTTAGAACCTTAATTATCATTGTAAAAACCGGGAGTGTTGCGTTTTGTCGGTATACCCCCCTGGAAAGACGCTTTGTGGGCATTTTATAAAGTGTCAAAAACGTGACAGGTTTTTGCAGGTGTGAAAAGTTAGAAAAAGAGTTTGAAAAAGTTACCCTTTAAAAATCCGATTAAAAAAGTATCGAGTTAAAACAAGAAGGATAAGTATTGGTGTCAACTGTAAAATGGTAAATTAAATTTTTATTATGTTATTAAACTGGGCATTCACCGTGAAATGGTGTAAGCTATTTCAGGTTTTTTTCAAGTTTTGGAGAATACATTAAAAATATGATACGTTTTCTATTTTTAAAGGGCTGTTTATTACTTTTAGATGTTAAAAAAAAACCCCAACGATTAGAATTATTTTAAATTTTTTATTTTTTTTTTTTTTTTTTTTTTTTTTTTTTTTTTTTTTAAACCCCCCCCCCCCCCCCCTTTTTTTGAAAAATCGACTTTTTGGGGTGGAATGTATATAAAAAAAACCCCTTCTTTAAAAAAGGCAAATGTTTTAAAGGAAACAACCTTTACCCTTTATTACTATAATAAAGTATAATTGTAAATAAAAATGTATATTACAACATTTCAATTCTAAAAAATTTAAGTCTGAAGGATCTAAAACTTATTTTTGCGTTTTTCAGATTTTGGGAATACCGTGATAACAACTTTTTTAAAAAAAAACTTAAAATTGCAAAATATCACGATATTTGACCCAAAAGACACCCTTCTCTACAATTATTTTTCTGAAACCCATTTTAAATATACATTCTATCTCAAGACCAAAAAAAATATTTCAATTTTCCCCCGTCGTAGTTCAGACTCGAAAAATTTTTTAATATGTGTACAATTCGCACCCAGGGATGTGAATACATTTCATCCAGGTAAGTTGTTTTTTTTGACCCCTTATATATCGAAAGACGACTTCCCCAATGATCATGTCAGGGTATCGACCACTACACTGCGAAAATTTCAGCGGAAGGCTGCGGGGGGATTTTGTCTAGGTGATTGGGTGCTGTGTCGTGAGTTCGAGGGCCGGTCAGGGGACAAATCATTAAGTTGTCTTCCTTCGCCAATTGTGTTAACTAGTTAATACAAATATTGCACCCTTTTCATAGCAAAGTTTTTTGGGATCCCCAAGATAAAGATTTGAATTCCCCCCTGTGTTGTATCGATGAATATTTGTTTAAATGTGACATTTCGCATCCCTGTATGAAATACTTTCGTCCAGGATTCATATCATCTGATAGAACGACTTCCACAATGTCAGTAAAGTGGGGCCGACTATCATGCGGCCCCTTTTTATGTGGCGCGCGGTAACGCTTTTGGGGTTTTTTAACTAGGCGATTGGGTGACATAGTCGTGATTTGGGCCCCGGCAGGGCCGAGTAAAAAGTTGGGTCTTTTTTCCCCTCAATTTTTGTTGATTGTTAACCTATATGAACGCCAATTTTGAAGAGGCTGTTAGACTTGTTAGTGACTCCCTACCATGGCGGGTTTTAAAAAAAAATTATATGAGAGAATAGGGGGGACAACAAATTTAATCGACGTTCGTTTGGGTTTCACGAACTTTAAAAGTCAATCGAAAACGGCTTTGTTCTGTAAACTTTACTCATGGCCGTTATGTTTTTCCCCCAACAGTAGTAAAATCAAGCCAAAAGATGATATATTTAAAATATGTTTCTGTACCAAGTATTTTTTTTTGAAAACCCAAATCTAGAATTTTTTTTTTTCTTCACGTTCATTAACATTTCCCCAGGTGTAGCGTGTCTATATGAAATTAACGGGGGTTTTTGTGATAAAGGGGAAAAGTTCAGTATTGTAGTAGTGCTTTTTGCTTGGTTGTATAAAACTGGACAACACGCATTCGACCCCCCCTTTTAAAATGTCATATATCATACGTGGGTAAACTTTTACTTACTGACTCTATATGTTCATTTTTTTCACAATGAATTTAGTTACTGGTTACTAAATAAATCCGATTGGTTAAATAAAAATCTTGATTTCATCTGGTTAGATAAAGATTTTTTGGTTAGATAAGATATCTGGTTAATTAGATATCGGCTTAAAAAAAAATATATCTGGGTATATATAAATATCTGGTTAGATAAAGATTTTGGTTAGAAAGATACTGTTTTGATTTTAAATATCTGGTTAAATAAAAATTTCTGGTTATATAGGGTTTCATAGTGTCCTGGTTTTCCTAACAATGTAGGGCAAATATAAATCAAAGGCGGAATAAATTTTGTCTGAAATTGAGTGGGCCAACGGCAAAAATTAATCAGCCGTGCCCCGGTCCGAATCGGGTCAAAATTTAGAAAAAAATGTGAGTATTTATCTTGGATAACATTTCTAATAAATCAAAATATTTATCGGTTACGCTCTGTGAAGCATAATGGAAAGGTTGAGCCTAAACTGATTGGTATGGTTTGTATTGTTATAGTATAGTATTTAACGCCTAAATGATGAACGAGAGCGGTTGTAGCCTATTGTTAGTCTTTGAACAAGGTTCTTTGAGTCTACTACACGAACAGTGACGAATACACCCAGTTTGTCACAATTTTAACAGACATATGAATCTGATAAAATTCCGATATCATACGAATGTATATTGATGTTTGACGTTCGTGTTTATAGACCCATATCAGGAATTTCAATATTGTTTGGGACAAATTGATTAAATGTATATTATTTAGAACTTAACTCTCCCAAAGGGAAAACAGTCAGGTTATATTAACGTAGATCTTGTATTAAAACTTTATGATTATACCACGACATTCGGTAAACTACGACAATCTGTTAAGGTCCGGTTAAAAAGTACAATGTAGTCAACCTATCAGGAGGTCAGCCAAGGAAACATTAACACCATATGGTAAGTCAACTAAACATTTCACACATATGGTAAGTTCAACTAAACATTAACACCATATGATAAGTCAACTAAACATTAAACACCATAGGGTAAGTCAGGTAAACATTAACACACATATGGCAAGTCAACTAAACATTTACACCATATGGTAAGTCAACTAAACATTAACACCATATGATAAGTCAATTAAACATTAAACACCATAGGTAAGTACAGCTAAACATTAACACCATATGGCAAGTCAACTAAACATTAACACCATATGGTAAGTCCAACTAAACATTAACACCAATATGATAAGTCAACTAAACATTACACCATTGGAAGTCAGGTAAACATTAACACCATATGGTAAGTCAGGTAAACATTAACACCATATGGTAAGTACAACTAAACATTAACACCATATGGTAAGTCAAGGTAAACATTAACACCATATGGTAAGTCATAAACATTAACACCATATGGTAAGTCACTAAACATTAACACCATTGGTAAGTCAGCTAAACATTAACACCATATGTAAGTCAGGTAAACATTAACACCAATGGTAAGTCAAACTAAACACTTAACACCATATGGTAAGTCCCGCTAAACATTAACACCATAGGTAAGTCAGTAAACATGAACACCATATGGTAGTAACTAAACATACACCTATGTAATCAACTAAACATTACAGG
>NW_022982144.1:0-5506 GCF_902652985.1 Pecten maximus
GAGTCTCGTGAATTAGTCTACAAGACAGCGGTCGTTAGTAGCCTTATGGGTTTTCCTGAGGTCACGTGTACCGAATGTGAAGAGAAGCTCGTAACATACAGAATGCTCATGAACGGAACAAGCATCAGCTTCACATCGACTTGTCTCAGCGGAAGCTACCGACAGGATACAGAAAGCTAAAGACACGCTCGATAGCCTCAACACAAGATTTCAATCCAATCTCGCAGATACAGTTGAGTGTAGACTAAAGGTTACACAAAGTGCACTCCGAGTGCACTCCGTTTGGACTCGGAGTGCACTCCGTTGGACTCCAGGTAAACTTGGAGTGCACTCGGAGTGCTCTCCAAGTTTACCTGGAGTCCTATCAGGCCCCAATCCTACCTGGGTCCACATGTATCACATGTACCTGTAACCAAGTACATATATATATAATGTTTATAGATAGATGTATACTCTTATACATTTTGACTCCTTAACATGTAACAAAAAGATATGTGTTACTGTTTTATCTTTGTATATATCATCTTATTATTTTGTTGGTTCATTTTTTATTGGTTAACTAACAGCATATAATATAATTGATTTTTTCTATTATAGTTAACCCTATATAAAATGAATAGATCTGGCACTTCGTTGAAAAATGTATGATAACATTCCTTTGATTTGAAGAGTTTTAACAAGCCACGTCAATTAGTAGAAAATTGGCAATAAACAAAAATGTATTTGGCAAGTTGTTTGTGGTCTCTCAAAATGTAGAGTTTGATTGTGTACTGGACATAACTTGTACTCGAAGTACTGTTATTAATATATTTCAAATACTTTTCTTCCAACAGTTTATATTTATCTTAACATACAACAAAAAAGAAAGGTTATTTTTATAAGATTGATAGCATATCCGGATCTAATGTCTCATTTTGATTTACAGTTTAACATCAGACTTACATTTCTATTTGGTAAACCAACTTTTTTTTGTTATGCCTGCCTCATTAAATCCAGGTCATACATGGAGGTCTTTTAACAGTTATATCAGATACATCCTTTCCCCCTCCCCAACTTCCAGGTCAATATTTACCTGTATATCAAGCGTGATTTAAGGGGTGTGGAGAAAAGAGGGACTTACACTGACCCCAATAATGACCCCTTCCTCCAAGTTTACCTCATAAGGTGTGAAGATCTGTACAGGTGTACACACAGTCATCTAACTAGATAAAGATCCCCTTAATTGTTAGATGGAAACTGGTCCTCACACCTTACCTTTACCTAGCCCGAGTTTCCTCTGGCATTGACACCATGTCTGGTATGGTGTCAGGGCTAGAGGAAACTCAGGCTGACCTATACCAAGGTCATATAGAATATAGGTACAGAATTGTGACGGTCGATATCTGACACTTTTGAAATTATATGATTGTCCATTCCTATTACAGTATTATAATATTAAAACAGTTATAAGTCATTAATATATAAAAAAAAGATATTTGAAATTTTTTTTATTTCAAACTGGTACTATTACTTTATGTCTTTGATGTTATAATGGAAGCATGTATAGAGTATTAGAGGTCAATATGTAAATCAACATAGATTAATATAATTTTCATGTTTGAGTTAAGTAAATACTTATCAAACATTCCATACACCAATTGCAGCGGGCCTTATGCAATTTTTTTTTTTAAAGTTTGAACATTTAACTTTATGATTTTATAATTGGCTTGAACAACCATTGTACATTCATGACCTGTATCTGTTACATACAATGTATGAGTGACACATATCATGATAGATATTGACTGAATGGGAATAGAAAACGATGTAGTTCCAACAGGTCAGTTTTACAGGTAAATGGTACATAGGTTGCCTCGTCAAAAGCCCTGGGGCAAATTTTACCTCAGGCTCTATAATCTTATTTCCTGGACGAGAACAATGTGTACTAATTACGGGTATAAGGCTATAGGTTGGTTTTGGGAAATGGTGAATTTACATTCATAATACCATTTTGAATTACACTGAAATTATTTTTTTTATTTTAATCTCTTTCTTTACAATTAATTTTTTAAAGCGATGTCTTTATATTTTTGAATATAACAAGATATGAACTGCATCATTTCTTAATTTGATTTGCATTAATTTTTTTTGAACCTATATCATTCAACATTGTACCACTACATACCGGACACCTGCATAAACCAGCCAATACGTTTGGTCTCAATGACTTACGGTTTAGACAGGTTACAATGTAATAAGAAACAGCTTATTTTACTTTCTAATTTCAGTAAAGAATGACTTCATTTCAATAGTTTGTCTTCTTAAACCTGTTAACCCAATTTGTTAATGGTTTTACAACTTATCTTGACATTTCCACATTAATTACACTGGTATTTCGTTTATACATGTAATTTTGGTCCGATTAAGGCCTCTCAAATGGAGAGCTACAACCTTTCCTTCATGTCAGGAGATAATCTTACTGTTCTGTTAATTGGCCTGAGGTTATAACACTGTGACCCTGCTTTGCACAGCTTCATCATTTGAAGCCATACAGTGACAGTATTGACACAGGTATTTCTGTGAACCCAGGACAGTACCTGTAGCTGGCTCCTAAAACTCACCTGGCACAGTATCAGGGGTGTCAGGCCAGAGTCAGTCATGCATGGCCAATAATAATAGCAATTAAACAGATACTGTCATTTATTATGGGTAGTCCAGAACTACATACTTGTGTGTACGTTATGTCAGAATATTAATTTAACTAGGTAATGCTCGTAAATATGTACAGTTGTAAATGTATATTTTTCTAATGATACATTTAAATATATAACCTATATAAACTAAAATGATTGTTTATTTTATAATTACTTGCCTGAATTGAGTACATATATGTAGAGAATGTCTTATAAAAAACACATAATTCATTAAATACTGTAAACTTTCAATATTTTGAATAATCAATAACATAATATAGATATATTATCTGAACTTCCTTTACAGTCATGATATATGTACAGTAATAAATATTCTAATTGAAATAATTTTCAATTCCTTAATAAAATGAAATACAATTTACTTACATCTTAATGAAATATGAAATAATAAGCAATTAACTTTCATAGAAACCTGATTATAGCATAAATTGTATAACTGTCTTTTATGGATCTTAATAAATATAAATTTAACATGTAGGCATTATTACCATGTATTAACAATAAAAGAAATATTCCTAGTAGACTAAACAAATGTTAATAGTAATATTAACAGAACAAAAGTAATTTGTAAATATCTATTTATTTATATGTAAATTATATTAAAAGCATCAAAGTATTAATATATATATATGATATAGTCTGATTATAGAACTGGGGTAGGCATGGTGTCTTATAGGACTCCAGGTAGACTCGGAGTCCACTTGGAGTGCACTCCAAGTTTACCTGGAGTCCAAACGGAGTGCACTCCAAGTCCAAATGGAGTGCACTCGGAGTGCACTTGGGTGTAACCTTTAGTCTACACTCAACTGTAAATGCAGAACATAAGACAACAACTACTGTCTCGACGGAAGAATGTCAACACATTGCACATCAACGCGGTAAATTTACACCTGCTGATGTCAGGTTCAGATAGTTATCAGAGCGTCACCGATTTTTCGTGAGAGAACAAACAAATTATCAGATATCGGGACATTACCAACGTATGGTCAAAACACAAAGAAAGAACCAAATAGGTTTGACATCACACTGAAGCTAGAGGCAACGGTTGGTGAATTCATGAAAATGACAACCGCGGGAAATGTTGACGTCACCTCGACACTTTCACCTGTGTCACATAATGCAAATGGTTGCATAGTTTTCTTGGTTGGAACTTTGATTCGCCTTCAGCTACAACATTTTTGGACTTGACTTCCGATTTAACGGGTTCTCTGCAGCATCTGACAATCCAGACTACTCCAGTAACGACAGCAGTGGATGTATGGACCGGGTCGGTATCTTGTGTACAAACGGTTAACAAAAACAAAGTTAGTGGGGTGGAAAGGGCTTGGTTAATTGGAGGAATCTTTACAGACAACAATTAATTACTTATCACAGATCACCATTACAACAAATCCCTGCTATTTGATGATACATCTTCCTACCGGAAAGAATATAAAGTCAACGGTAGCATACAGATATATTTATGGCCGGAAACACTACCCAAATACTGAGATGTACACTACAGAATGGTCAGCTGTCCGTGATCAACACGATCAGGAGTCCCTCTGATACCTGGAGTATAGCTGTACAAGAGAACAACATGCTGGTCAGTACTCCAGATAGTGTGAAGGTTATGTCTATCGATGGGAAGGTCACAAAGTCAATAAAGAAGGGAGGAGTTTACACATACCTCGCAGTGTTTACATCTAAGTCCACTGTATACCACACAGATAACAATGTAGTGTGTAGACGACTAGACAGTGACGCAGTAGTCTACAGGCACAGGGATCGTGGTTTGAATTCGTCTGTAGGTATCGGACTGGACCGAGGTGGCAATGTGTATGTTTGTGGTCACTTGTCCGGAAACGTTTACCTCATTTCACCCGACGGGTCACGTGAGGGGGAACTACTGTCCAGCATCACGAGACTGTGGTGTACAGTGGTCCATCCAACCAAACATGAATTCGTGGTTATTTTTTTTAACTGGGATTTACTGCACTCGAGGTGTACAAATTCACTGACAACAGCATATGAATACTTTTATGTACAGCATCAATGAGCGAGGGGGCGGGGGTGTAGGGGGCTAAATACCTGTTACTACCGAGGGCAAAATTCGTTAGTCTGAATCCCGATAGAAGTCCGGTACAGTATTGAGTATGATGATGATATATGTAAGATTCGTTAGTCCGAATTGAATTAGATGTTATGTCGAGTATTCTATTAAATAGTCCGAATATGGAAGACAAACACCACGTTTTAGTTTAAACATATTTTATTGTATCATAAATATACAAAACTTATATAAAGCCCTTTCCAAAAACAGTATACAACACAAATTTACATAACGTGATTTTTGAAAATGTGAGTTTAAGAAGAGTAGAGATAAGGTGATAATTAGAGGGAAACGGAGGAAGATAATTTAGAAGTCTCCTTCATTTACAATTTAATTTACAATGTTTGAAGAATAATTTGACATTTTAAACAAGAAAGTATTACTTTTAGACAGAGTGAGTGATCTTTCTCGACTCAGCTGACATTTGTTGACATTACACTATTATTCTATACTTTCAGCTGTTCAATGTTCATCATATCTCATGCCATGTTTTGCTTTCATCGTTGTCTTTCCTTTCCTTCTGATATATCCGTTTCACAAATGCCATATGAATCGAGAAACATCAAAGACGCTGTCGTTAGTTAACAAAATGAAAATGTGTTGCCCTCTCACATTTTTCAATTTCCTACGCAACTAAAACAAACAAATGAAATGCAGAAATTGTAAGTGACAATGAAGTCAACAGAGGTATTACAATACTACTGACCTGGGATGGACAACT
>NW_022982145.1:0-5519 GCF_902652985.1 Pecten maximus
GTTCAAAATGCAATAACTAACAAGGCACCAATACTAAAATTTGAAGTCCTACTTTCCAGGAAAAACTTATAAATAGTGGCTGATGCGCCATGTTTCCGATTGGTCTCAAAATGCAATATGCATGACTAGGCACAAAGGGGAACCTATATATGAAATTTGAGAAAGATCCCTTCAGTACTTTCTCAGAAATAGCGATAACAAATTTCAATTATCAAATTCCAAGATGGCTGCCTGTCGGCCATGTTGTTTTCCGATTGGTCTCAAAATGCAATATGCATAGCTAGGCACCAAGGGGAGCCTACATATGAAATTTGAGAAAGATCCCTTTAGTACTTTCTCAGAAATAGCGATAACAAACTTCAATTATCAAAATCCAAGATGGCTGCCTATCGGCCATGTTGTTTTCCCGATTGGTCTCAAAATGCAATATGCATAACTAGGCACCAAGGGGAGCCTACATATGAAATTTGAGAAAGATCCCTTCAGTACTTTCTCAGAAATAGCGATAACAAACTTCAATTGTCAAAATCCAAGATGGCTGCCTGTCGGCCATGTTGTTTTTCCGATTGGTCTCAAAATGCAATATGCATAGCTAGGCACCAAGGGGAGCCTACATATGAAATTTGAGAAAGATCCCTTTAGTACTTTCTCAGAAATAGCGATAACAAACTTCAATTATCAAAATCCAAGATGGCTGCCTATCGGCCATGTTGTTTTCCCGATTGGTCTCAAAATGCAATATGCATAACTAGGCACCAAGGGGAGCCTACATATGAAATTTGAGAAAGATCCCTTCAGTACTTTCTCAGAAATAGCGATAACAAACTTCAATTGTCAAAATCCCAGATGGCTGCCTGTCGGCCATGTTGTTTTTTCGATTGGTCTCAAAATGCAATATGCATAACTAGGCACCAAGGGGAGCCTACATATGAAATTTGAGAAAGACCCCTTCAGTACTTTCTCAGAAATAGCGATAACAAACTTCAATTGTCAAAATCCAAGATGGCTGCCTGTCGGCCATGTTGTTTTCCGATTGGTTTCAAAATGCAATATGCATAACTAGGCACCAAGGGGAGCCTACATATGAAATTTGAGAAAGATCCCTTCAGTACTTTCTCAGAAATAGCGATAACAAACTTCAATTATCAAAATCCAAGATGGCTGCCTATCGGCCATGTTGTTTTCCCGATTGGTCTCAAAATGCAATATGCATAACTAGGCACCAAGGGGAGCCTACATATGAAATTTGAGAAAGATCCCTTCAGTACTTTCTCAGAAATAGCGATAACAAACTTCAATTGTCAAAATCCAAGATGGCTGCCTGTCGGCCATGTTGTTTTTCCGATTGGTCTCAAAATGCAATATGCATAGCTAGGCACCAAGGGGAGCCTACATATGAAATTTGAGAAAGATCCCTTTAGTACTTTCTCAGAAATAGCGATAACAAACTTCAATTATCACAAGAGATCCCAGAGGGATCTTGGCGCCCACCATTGAATGATCTTCATAGGTTCCATGTCAGATTGATCTTTTCTCTACTTTTCCCTTCATTTTACTAATCTGTGCAAATTGAGACATCCCTCCAGTACTTTTCAAACAAGGGAATCCTAGCTATATAAGAAATTTGAGATTTAACGATAATGGCTGTTTGTTTGCCAGGTTGTTTTCAGGACAGACTGGTCCAAAAATGCAATACAAGGGACCAAGGGGAACCTACTTATGAAATTTGAGAAAGATCCATTCAGTACTTTCTCAGAAATAGCGATAACAAACTTCAATTGTCAAAATCCAAGATGGCTGCCTGTCGGCCATGTTGTTTTCAGATTGGTCTCAAAACACAATATGCATAACTATGCACCAAGGGAATCTTACATATGCAATTTGAGAAAGATCCATTCAGAACATTCTCAGAAATAGTGATAACAAACTTCAATTGTCAAAATCCAAGATGGCTGCCTGTCGGCCATGTTGTTTTCAGATTGGTCTCAAAACACAATATGCATAACTAGGCACCAAGGGAATCTTACATATGCAATTTGAGAAAGATCCATTCAAAACATTCTCAGAAATAGTGATAACAAACTTCAATTGTCAAAATCCAAGATGGCTGCCTGTCGGCCATGTTGTTTTCCGATTGGTCTCAAAACATAATATGCATAACTAGGCACCAAAGGAAACCTATATATGAAATTTCAGAAAGATCCATTCAGTACATTCTCAGAAATAGTGATAACAAACTTCAATTGTCAAAATCCAAGATGGCTGCCTGTCGGCCATGTTGTTTTCCGATTGGTCTCAAAACATAATATGCATAACTACGCACCAAAGGAAACCTATATATGAAATTTCAGAAAGATCCATTCAGTACTTTCTCAGAAATAGTGATAACAAACTTCAATTGTCAAAATCCAAGATGGCTGCCTGTCGGCCATGTTGTTTTCCGATTGGTCTCAAATCGCAATATGCATAACTAGGCACCAAGGGGAACCTACATATGTAATTTGAGAAAGATCCATTCAGTACTTTCTCAGAAATAGCGATAACAAACTTCAATTGTCAAAATCCAAGATGGCTGCCTGTCGGCCATGTTGTTTTCCGATTGGTCTCAAAACGCAATATGCATTACTAGGCACCAAGGGGAACCTTCATATAAAATTTCAGAAAGATCCCTTCAGTACTTTCTCAGAAATAGCGATAACAAACTTCAATTGTCAAAATCCAAGATGGCTGCCTGTCGGCCATGTTGTTATCTGATTTATCTCAAAATGCAATATGCATAACTAGGCACCAAGGGGAACCTTCATATGAAATTTGAGAAAGATCCATTCAGTACTTTCTCAGAAATAGCGATAACAAACTTCAATTGTCAAAATCCAAGATGGCTGCCTGTCGGCCATGTTGTTTTCCGATTGGTCTCAAAACGCAATATGCATAACTAGGCACCAATGGGAACCTACATATGAAATTTGAGAAAGATCCCTTCAGTACTTTCTGAGAAATAGCGATAACAAGAATTGTTTACGGACGGAGGGACGGAGGGACGGACGGACGGACGGACGACGGACCACGGACGCAGGGCGATTTGAACAGCCCACCATCTGATGATGGTGGGCTAAAAATCCAAGATGGCTGCCTATCGGCCATGTTGTTTTCCCGATTGGTCTCAAAATGCAATATGCATAACTAGGCACCAAGGGGAGCCTACATATGAAATTTGAGAAAGATCCCTTCAGTACTTTCTCAGAAATAGCGATAACAAACTTCAATTGTCAAAATCCCAGATGGCTGCCTGTCGGCCATGTTGTTTTTTCGATTGGTCTCAAAATGCAATATGCATAACTAGGCACCAAGGGGAGCCTACATATGAAATTTGAGAAAGACCCCTTCAGTACTTTCTCAGAAATAGCGATAACAAACTTCAATTGTCAAAATCCAAGATGGCTGCCTGTCGGCCATGTTGTTTTCCGATTGGTTTCAAAATGCAATATGCATAACTAGGCACCAAGGGGAGCCTACATATGAAATTTGAGAAAGATCCCTTCAGTACTTTCTCAGAAATAGCGATAACAAACTTCAATTGTCAAAATCCAAGATGGCTGCCTGTCGGCCATGTTGATTTCCGATTGGTCTCAAAATGCAATATGCATAACTAGGCACCAAGGGGAACCCACATATGAAATTTGAGAAAGATCCCTTCAGTACTTTCTGAGGATTAGCGATAACAAGAATTGTTTACGGACGGACGGAGGGACGGGGGGACGGGGGGACGGGGGGACGGACGGAGGGACGGACGGACGGACGACGGACCACGGACGCAGGGCGATTTGAATAGCCCACCATCTGATGATGGTGGGCTAAAAATCCCTTTTGTACTTAATCAGAATAGCGATAACAAACTTCAATTGTCAAAATCCAAGATGGCTGCCTGTCGGCCATGTTGTTTTCCGATTGGTCTCAAAATGCAATATGCATAACTAGACACCAAGGGGAACATACATATGAAATTTGAGAAAAATCCCTTCAGTACTTTCTGAGGATTAGCGATAACAAGAATTGTTTACGGACGGACGGACGGAGGGACGGCCGGACGGACGACGGACCACGGACGCAGGGCGATTTGAAAAGCCCACCATCTGATGATGGTGGGCTAAAAAACAAAAAGCTTGGACTCATTCTGTGATAATCTTTTAGCCATTGTTCAAAGATACCTACACAGATACAAGAGTTAAACTTATGTCTACATGTTTTTATACATACCAGGTTTGATATTGCTACATATCACTCCAGCATCGTCTCCATGATCGCAGAAGAATGCATTTCGACCGTTGAAAACGCACAATGTTTGCCCTTGTTGCAATGAACGCATGCCAGAATATGATTCAGGACAATCTAGATCACCGATGAAAATAGGTCCTATTCCTCTTCCGAAGTGTACACCTCCAATTGGAGTTCCATATCTATCAAATAAAATAAGCAAATAAGTGTATTTGTCATTATAACACGATTCGTTTGCAACGCATGTTTTGATTGGGTATAGACCATGTTCTGCGATACAACCATGATCAGTCGTGTTAAGCCCCGCCCATTGCGATTAAGCCACGCCTCGTTTCTAATCGAAACAGTATGGCGTCAAGTCGCCTCTTAGCGAAATTAATAACTCCACAACATTTAGGATTAAATTAAAAAATACCCTCAGCAATATGATGTAAATAGTTTCCAGTGGCACATCCTTAAATTACACCTACACCAACCATTGTGTTAGGGCAAAATCAATAACTGTTTTTTTTCGCACAGCGGGAGTAGAGATAAGGGCTTTTTATGATAATTCCAGGTCAAGGTAATGAGTCTTCAATGAAGCATTTTAATGCTAACAGTTTGCAGTCGCGAAAATTACAATACTCTGACATTCTCCAAGCTAGAGCTGGTGGTAATCAGAAACCATCATGCCAAGTGCAACGTCCTGAACAAACGGTTAACCAACAACCCCCTTCACAGCCAGCTGGTTCGTCAGACTCAACAACAAAATAAACGACCTTTCCCTCAGGCGTCTGACGTCATTCAACAAAGTCAACTTATCTTTCGTCAGAACTATCAAAAACTCACAGGACAACTTGCAATTCATAACTCAACTGTCAATATCTAAACTTATATTAGTTGAAATAGTTATCTGTTAAGAAAGAATACTCTATATTCACCAAAGGTTACTGTTACAATTTTTGTATTTCTAGACCAGTTATCTGTTAAAAATGTCAGGGGTACGGTAGGGCTAGGCTTAAAACCACATAGCAAACACATGAACAGAAAGTATTGTACAGTACCAAATGAATAAATACAAAAAATGTATAGTAAATATTGTTCTTACCGTCATTTATTGATTGAAACGTTCATTCCGTCCGTTTGTAGGCATCTAGCCAGGTAAAATCCGAAAGGAAATGGAACAAGTGCACAAACCTTCACACAACGGTTTGGCCTATAGAAACACATAAACACTGATTTTGTCGAAAAGCTTATATCGCTAC
>NW_022982146.1:0-21644 GCF_902652985.1 Pecten maximus
GGGGTTAACATGTTTTGTTGTTACAGGTTTTATAAGATGATCGTGACGTATACATTGTTGTACGTATACGTATACATTGTTGTACGTCGTAAACTCTCTCCGGTATTTTGGTATCTTTGACTCTACCCCCTGGTTAACCTCAGTGATCTGATCTATCGGAATGTAAATAGAATCAAAGGAAGGAAGGGGCAGGTGAAATAAGTAATTATACTGATAGGGATCGGATCACAATGGACTTGTTGTTTTATTACCCTACCACTGTGAGAGATTGCCGAGCCGAACACCATTTGAGCGTTTGACGCTATCACCAACAATGAACCAATATTCAACAAGAGTTACAAAATATACGAGTGGCTTAAGACTTTAATTACCCAAGTCCAGGGCCCACATTCAGGAAACCATTCTCATGTTTAAGCATGAACTATATGCACAACACAACTTCCTTGAAATATATGTACATATATTATGTTGACGTCGAAATTATTTCTAATTTGGCGATCAATTAGTACAGAGGGGCGTTATGTGATATACTAAAGTAATAAGTAAAATTGATGAATATATTATCTGCCTGACCCTTGGGTGTAACCCATGTGTTTACCTGGCCAAAGCGTATCGATTAACTTATGTAATAACCGGTCCTTTGGATCCGTGTGACCCTTGTGTTACCTAGCAAACGTATATTGATTGATTTGCTTATGTAGTTATCTATTGACCTTCATATGTACCTTCAATCCGTTGGCCAGCTAATTCGCATAAGACCATGTAATACTTTTATGTAATAGTTAAAGGTCAAGAGTTGTAACTACTAAATCAGGAAATACAAGTTTAAAAATAAAACCTAAACATCAAAAATACTAACTTACATGAGGTCTTTCCAAAATCCCTTTAAACCATTGAAAAAATATAAATCAGATTTATCACCAAATAATTTGAGCCTTAGCACAAAATCTCTTTTTGAACACAAGTATGGTTTCATGAATACAGCCCCAGATTATCCTAACTTACGATGTGATATTTCCTAATGAATAGTTTATTTTAATATTGTACATATCTGTACAAACACAAACGAATCGCGAATTACATTCATGTCAAAAAAGTGACTCCTTATAACAATGGCATATCTCAAACCACCATATAATGTCTTTTTCCAATCTAACCATTTAACCGCATACAATTATAAGACGACTATATGGACCCCATACACTGTCCCATGGTCCCCTACACTGTCCCCTACACTGTCCCAGGGACCCCTACAATGTCCCAGGGTGCCCTACACTGTCCCATGGTCCTCTACACTGTCCCAGGGTGCCCTACACTGTCCCAGGATCCCCTACACTGTCCCAGGATCCCCTACACTGTCCCAGGGTCCCCTACACTGTCCCAGGATCCCCTACACTGTCCCAGGGTCTCTGAGTGGTATATCACCTAACTCGATACCGTATCATGAGAAATCAGTAAAGAGATCAGAGACGTTTAGAATGAGTTTCTCTTATATTGCCAACTTATCTGTAATTTGTGTAAAGTGTAATTCATCTATTGAATCAGTTGTACGGATGATTTAGATACTATTATTTACACTATATGAACTGTTTACTTCTGTAGCCAAACATGAAACTCGAAACGCAATTTATTTCCGGGAAAAAATGAACGAAGAAACGTTGTTATGGTACATAGAGAGGCTGACCTAAATTATTTAAATACATTGCTATAAATGAATAAAATCGTAATCAAATATCGGACCTTGAATATTTTAGCGATGAATAAATGCTGTTTAAAATTGAGTTACCAAGCCAAGTGTTTTGATTTACTGATCGATAAAGATCCATTCTGGAAACACCTACGTGGCTCTATAGATCGTTCTCTAGATATGTCTCCGACTTTACCCATTCATGGTGATTTACGTGTTTACATGCTCAGTATTTCTTCAAGACAAATTTTATCTGATATAGTTCGACTTATACGTGTATCAATTTTGTTTCAGAACTAACCCCGTGGGGTTGTAGCAGAGGAAGTCGTAATTTGATTTACAAGCAGCACAATCTCCAAAAATAATCAACTCATATCTTTTCTTGATTGAGGCTGAGTATTTCCTATGTGTAATTCAACTGATTGAGCATATGAACTTTTCACAAAAAGTGTTTCCATTTAACTTATACTTGTATTATACTTCCTTGTCGTGCATCAGAACGAGTTATTACTGTTTACATAGATCCACTAACATGACTGAAGATGAAAACAATCTAGTCTCAAAGAATCATAGGCCAAATTCTTCTGCTTATCAAAGATAATAGGAGAGCTGTTAATTAAAGGACAATGTATTGTTAATTAAGCAACAATGTAATGTTAATTAGGGACAATATAATGTCAATTAAGCGACAATGTAATGTTAATTAAGCAACAATGTAATGTTAATTAGAAGACAATGTAATGTCAATTAAGCGACAATGTAATGTTAATTAAGCAACAATGTAATGTTAATTAGAAGACAATGTAATGTCAATTAAGCGACAATGTAATGTCAATTAAGCGACAATGTAATGTCAATTAAGCGACAATGAAATGTTGATTAAGGGACAATGATTTTGTTTGTTTGGTTTTGTTTAAAGTCCTATTATTAGTCAGGGTTGTTAATCAAGCGACATTGTAATGTTAATTAAGGGACAATGTAATGTTAATTCTACCACAATACCATGTGTTATTCAACTCTCAGACCATCAGTTAATCATTACAGCTGTTGATTAACAATCTGTTTATATTTACATTTGGTGTGGCAATGCCCTTATATATTACTAGTAAATCCCTACCAAAAGCAGCTTCATCTATGAGAGTATAACTGAAGTTGCCCTGAGCTGTTACTTGTGCGCCGTTCTAGATATTCACCTGACCTGACGGTAGAAAGCGGGAAATTTGAATTTTGGAAGATTTTTTTCATATTTTTTTTATTTTTGCGATTCATTAATAGAACGTAAATATAAGCGATAAACTGCCTAGATGCGGCAGACCTACTGGTATAACTGCCACATGTGTCACAGACAAACAATCATGGTGCGCTAGCGCGCACCATTCAGTTTGTCTGTGACACATGTGGCAGTTATACCAGTAGGTCTGAGGCATCTAGGCAGTTTATTGCTTAAATACCACACGTGGTATAAACTCTGTACGCATTTCGATTGGCTAACACGGCGAACTTTGACCCAATCTGCAATTGTTATTGGCGTCATCAATAATCTAATGACGTCACATCACCGGGTCCCGGACGTCACCGGTACACTTTATTTGCATACACGAAATTATACTTGGCCACGTTTCCCTTTGATTCAAGCCGATATTATTGTGGTAGAAACAGGTCACACGACTCGAAATTGTTGGATATGGAATTTATTTCACACGAGTAAGTTATTTTTTAAAAGTTGCAAAAAACACTCGCTAAAGCTCGTGTCTTTTGTAACTTTTAAAAAATAACTTACTCGTGTGAAATAAATTCCATATCCAACAACCACTCGTTGTGTAACCTCTATTTATGGAACAATGTTATGTTAATTTAAGGTGCTACACCTTCGACAGATAGTATTTTTTATCAATTAGAAACACGAATAAATTCGTATGTATTTTTCTTCAGGAATAAGAGTTACACACTTGACATTATTACCACCCACGGAAATAAAAGTTTCATCTTCTTATTTATCTTTAAAATTAAAAAAAAAAATTAAAATAATTATTTGCGTCCCGAAGAAATTCTATTTCGCTCCGCCTCCATAATGGCTGAAATAATGATTGCGCATGCGCCTAAAACAGAAAAACACAAACGAGTGGGAACCACAGGGCGAAGCGAGGGAGGAAACATGTGTTAGCCTAGCGTCTCCAGAAAGAAGGAAGCATAAATTAGATTATGAAAGAGAACGAAGAAATGGAAGGATTTCAATCGGAGACTGCACAGACCGTGCGGTGGAATTATAAACGACAATGGAATCGGAACTCGTGCGGAAATGACACAGTTGAGTTTTTGGTTGGAGAGGAAAGTGTGTAACGTACACACGTACACTTACGTAGTGTAACGTTCGGTCTGTTGTCATCTTTACTATAAACTCTATGCATATGATGCGATTAAATCAATGGTTATCATTTCTTTTGTGATATGTAGTGATTGCAGATTCACTATTTATAATATATTTTAAAATCATTTAAGTGATTTAGATATAAATATATCTTTAAGATTATTACTTTTTGGAAATGAAAATATGTCTTTGGATTTAAATTGTGTTGTATTTAACAAAGTACAAAATTTTATAAAATCCAGCGGAAGATTTTAACAAGATTTTAACAATATTTAACATGTTTGAAAATTTTATTGACTTTGTTATATTATTTTTTGTGAGTGCCTAATGTTGTGTAGGCCTATATCTCTTTCGTACTGCAGTTGATCAGTCTGTAATATCATCTGTTGTCTATGTAACTATTGTAAGGAAATGGCTTCATAAGTTGTAATAACTTGTGCCAAATCCTATTTGCAAATATGTGTAAATAAGATATGTTTAAAGTCAAAGTCACTATTTATAGTTCACTAGCTTGAACCTGTTGATAAATCACACCTGTATCAATCCAGCGAAATGGGACCGGAGGGGGTAACGCTGTAAGAAAGCGTTTCGGTTCGTGGGCGACAACAGGCACAGGATCGTGATTTTTCGCAACGGATAATATGGAAATGTTTACTTAGTTTTTATTTTCTGTTTGCATTAAAATCTCGCAATTACAAGTTGTTGTTATGTTAGGCAACATGCAATATATAGAGTTGTCCCAGCTGAATAAAAATAAATCCACCATATTTGTTTTGTTCTGTATGTAAATCTCTCCCAGAGTGCACTGCGATCAAGGTCAAGTGTATGCAAAGTAGATTATAATGTTCAAAACTTCGAAGCTTCTTGGCTTCATTCCGACAATTTATGACGTTATAACATTATATTTTTTATTTGTATGTCTTAAATAGGCATATATATATGGACTAAATGTCATTTATTGTCAAAATAATAAGCATTTATTACACTGTCGAAGGTGTTAGCATCTTTAATGTGGCCATTTATATCCCCCATAGTCACTGTACGACATTCAAAAGTTCCCTCGTCGGTAAGTGATTACATTGTAAGTTCGAATGTCGAGCCGCATAATATTTTAAATGTCGTTTGTCGTGCTATACAACATTCAAAATTTGAATGTCATATGTCGTATGTCGTTCTACACAACATGCAAAATCTGAATGGCATACGCCTTATGTTGAACTACAATTGTACAAAACATTAAAAATCTTAATGTCATATGCCGTATGTCGAACTATACAACATTCAAAATCTGAATGTCGTATGCGGTGTGTCGTTCCACAAAATATTCTAGGAGAGGGCATTGATAATGTTTGTAAAACTTGCGCCCAATCATTTTGCTATTTACGGTGATAAATATGTTTATACTAAACTACACAACATTCAAAATGTCCCATGTCGTATGTCACGCTACATAACATTCATTTCTAAATATTGAATGTCGTATGTCAAGCTGCATGACAGTCACAATTCCCCTTCTTGGTCAGCGAGTATACATTGTATTTGAATGGTTGTAGGTGGAGCTACACGTCACTCAAGAGTTCCCTTGTTGGCTAGTGAAAACATTGACCATGCTTCACGTAAGTGAAATCGACAAATGAAAAACTCATCGCTTGAGCTTTGATTTTGATCTAATGCCCTTGACATTTGACCGGGTCGATTCAGCCATATTAATCGTGTCGACAGGGCGGGTTTAGTAACGGAATGGTAAAACATTTGTAATGGGGTCAGTTTTAAAGGGGGTTGATACTCCACGGGTCGGATTGAAGAATGCGCTGATGGTCCAATTTTCAACGGCACTTAGGTCAATATTCAACATTGAAAACAGACCCCGGGCCAATTTTCAACGAGGGTCCATTTCCAATGTTACAGGGGCTAACCTGGTCCACCATCAGAGCTTACCACCCAGAAATCTCCAGGCACAAGCAGCCGAATAATGAATATTAGAAACTGCTGTGACGACATACGTAACTTGTGAGTCGATGACAGAAAACAATTTAATGAATGGACGTTGGAGTAGAGCTGTTGTTTAGGTTGTCAGAAGGTCAATAAACTACATGTTCTGATGACAGGTAAAAGCTACACCCGGGTGTATTCGTTTATTGACGAATCATAGTTTCATAGTTGATATATTAAATGTACGATCTGTTTGACCTTTGAATTAATAAGACCATATCATCAACAGGGACGAAGTTTATCATTTATGCATTGTATAGATATAAAACTTAGATATACCGACAATTTATTAGGTTATAGAGTGACATTCTGGTGCAGCGATAGCCCAGCATAGCATATGACTAATGGAAATTCAGACGAAGATCCGAAGTATGCCCTGAGCGGTTTGTTTCTCATGAAGCTGATCAGATCACAAACCGTCCTCTGCTATCGTCTTTGTGCCATTTGGTAAGACATTTCACCAGAATTGCTCTCGATGTCATGCGACTGGTCTCTCGTATGTGATTCAGCCAGGCTGCAACCAGCGTCTACAGGGTCCCCGCCAAATCACTCTGTCTGTTTACGGGCGATAAAAACCCACACAACAAACCAACACCAAACAAACATCCAAGGTCGGTGTTCAGAAATGTACAGGCGCATTAAGTATAAATCGTCAGGTCAATAAGGACGTTTTCTTTAAATAAATTTCGAACATTGTCGTTTTGTAAATGTTTGTCATTGATTTCTTTGTCTCATCAGAAAACAATTCTAATTCAAGATAAAACATAATGCATAATTGTATACGGACTATATACGACGAAATAGTCTATTCATCAAAAGATTGTACAAAAACACAAGATGTCGGCACCTTTCAATATAAAAGAGTTAGATACAGTAGAGTCGATGTCTGATATTTGAAAGTGTTTTGGGACAGTTCTTTCACTATCGAAAGGTAATCCGTTCTGTATATAGCCGAACCGAAACCGCCAAGAAAGCGGCCTTCTGATTGGTTAAAATTCACATAGAAATATTTCTCAAAAAACGACAAAAAGTGTACCAATCGTTTCACGGTTTCTGTCCTGTCATATGACTGACCTTGAGAAAACCCGGGATGATAAGGTACACGTAGATCTTTGTTTTACGAACTTCCTCGGCCTTGACCACCTGGACAGAGGTTCCCTATGTTCCGTATTTGAATTCCTGTAGCTAGTTTTTAGAAATTGTCTTGTTACCTTTCATTTCTTGTTTCACCTTCCTGCTGATGTTACTATGACATTGTAGCAGCACGTGTCCTGTTTACACTGAAATCAGTTCCATCAGTTTACGGTACCGTGCTCCTTCCTGATATTACTTAACTTTACTCTACTTCTGATATATCAGTGTATTACGAGGCTATACTACCTCGCTCTGTTGTGCTTATCAATTGTTAAACTGATCAATGGGTTCTTCATATTTTCACGCTCTTCGCTCTCAACTTCAATTTTATACAGAACTACATGTACATGTCAAAATGTATGTAAACGAAACCGCAGCTAATATGAAAGTATACCAAATAAACAATACCGACGTGGTAACAAAGCCACGGTTCTAACTCCTCCAGTAACACTATATCAGTACAATGTCAGTAACACGAGCACAAGATATTCAAAGGAGACTATTAGTAAACAAAAGAAGAATAAGAATGTTCCGGTAAAGGTAGAAAACATAACACAATGATATTATGATGTTAACTATACAACTTTCCCATGAGGCACCATGAAATGGTATTCCTTCAAAACTTGTGTTTTTAGATTTCATCCATCAGTAACAATCAAATCCTTTTCCCATCTGTACGAAGCAGTACCTTACTCCCTTCCACCCCCTCACGAATATCCCTACGTCATTTCTATGAAAATGTTCCAAATTTTTGTTTTTCCTTTACGGTCAATCTACACAGAGAACGGATCCGACACTAGAACTAAGAATACTGAGATGTAAATAAAACCGTAATTTTAACTCAGAATGGCAAACAGGAACACAATACGAAGAGAGAAAAGGGGACAAAAATAACATGAGAAAGTCAACAGGGAGTCGGATGTGTCGGAATCCACTCACAGATTACTACAGACCAGATATTTGATTTGTTTTACCACACATACACCGTTTTATTTATTTCCAAAAATACTGTATTAAAAGACAACAAAATATGCAGGCACTAAGAGGCAGATGATATTTGTCCGCGGCGAATGGTACTTGTTAATCAAACTCATAAGGTAGGTAATCAGACCTAGATGGTTTCAATCAAGATATTTGGTATGTATTCAGAGGCAGATGATATATGGTATGTATTCAGAGGCAGATGATATTTGGTAGTTACTCACAGATGATATTTGGTAGGTATTCAGAGGCAGATGATATTTGGTAGTTACTCAGAGACAGATGGTATTTGGTAGTTACTCAGAGACAGATGGTATTTGGTAGTTACTCAGAGATAGATGGTATTTGGTAGTTACTCAGAGACAGATGGTATTTGGTAGTTACTCAGAGATAGATGGTATTTGGTAGTTACTCAGAGACAGATGCTATTTGGTAGTTACTCAGAGACAGATGATATTTGGTAGTTACTCAGAAACAGATGATATTTGGTAGTTACTCAGACACAGATGATATTTGGTAGTTACTCAGAGACAGATGATATTTGGTAGTTACTCAGAGACAGATGGTATTTTGTAGTTACCCAGAGACAGATGATATTTGGTAGTTACTCAGAGACAGATGGTATTTGGTAGTTACCCAGAGACAGACGGTATTTGGTAGTTACCCAGAGATAGATGATATTTGGTAGTTACCCAGAGACAGATGATATTTGGTAGTTACTTAGAGACAGATGATATTTGGTAGTTACTCAGAGACAGATGAGACTTGGTAGTTACTCAGAGACAGATGATATTTGGTAGTTACCCAGAGACAGATGATATTTGGTAGTTACTCAGAGACAGATGATATTTGGTAGTTACTCAGAGACAGATGATATTTGGTAGTTACCCAGAGATAGATGGTATTTGGTATTTACTCAGAGACAGATGATATTTGGTATGTATCAGAGATAGATGATATTTGGTAGTTACTCAGAGACAGATGATATTTGGTATGTATCAGAGACAGATGATGTTTGGTATTTACTCAGAGACAGATGATATTTGGTATGTATCAGAGACAGATGATATTTGGTAGTTACTCAGAGACAGATGATATTTGGTATGTATCAGAGACAGATGATATTTGGTATGTATCAGAGACAGATGATATTTGGTAGTTACTCAGAGACAGATGATATTTGGTATGTATCAGAGACAGATGATATTTGGTATTTACTCAGAGACAGATGATATTTGGTATGTATCAGAGACAGATGATATTTGGTAGTTACTCAGAGACAGATGATATTTGGTATGTATCAGAGACAGATGATATTTGGTAGTTACTCAGAGATAGATGGTATTTGGTATGTATCAGAGACAGATGATGTTTGGTATGTATCAGATACAGATGATATTTGGTAGTTACCCAGAGACAGATGATATTTGGTAGTTACCCAGAGACAGATGGTATTTGGTAGTTACCCAGAGACAGATGATATTTGGTAGTTACTCAGAGACAGATGATATTTGGTAGTTACTCAGAGACAGATGATATTTGGTATGTATCAGAGACAGATGATATTTGGTATTTACCCAGAGACAGATGATATTTGGTAGTTACCCAGAGACAGATGAGACTTGGTAGTTACTCAGAGACAGATGATATTTGGTAGTTACCCAGAGACAGATGATATTTGGTAGTTACTCAGAGACAGATGATATTTGGTAGTTACTCAGAGACAGATGATATTTGGTAGTTAATCAGAGACGGATGATATTTGGTAGTTACTCAGAGACAGATGATATTTGGTAGTAACCTAGAGACATGATATTTGGTAGTTACTCAGAGATAGATGATATTTGGTAGTTATTCAGAGACAGATGGTATTTGGTAGTTACCCAGAGACAGATGATATTTGGTAGTTACTCAGAGACAGATGATATTTGGTAGTTACCTAGAGATAGATGCTATTTGGTAGTTACCAAGAGACAGATGGTCTTGGTAGTTACTCAGAGACAGATGATATTTGGTATGTATCAGAGACAGATGATATTTGGTATGTATCAGAGACAGATGATATTTGGTATTTACTCAGAGACAGATGATATTTGGTATGTATCAGAGACAGATGATATTTGGTAGTTACTCAGAGACAGATGATATTTGGTATGTATCAGAGACAGATGATATTTGGTAGTTACTCAGAGATAGATGGTATTTGGTATGTATCAGAGACAGATGATGTTTGGTATGTATCAGATACAGATGATATTTGGTAGTTACCCAGAGACAGATGATATTTGGTAGTTACCCAGAGACAGATGGTATTTGGTAGTTACCCAGAGACAGATGATATTTGGTAGTTACTCAGAGACAGATGATATTTGGTATGTATCAGAGACAGATGATATTTGGTATGTATCAGAGACAGATGATATTTGGTATTTACCCAGAGACAGATGATATTTGGTAGTTACCCAGAGACAGATGAGACTTTGTAGTTACTCAGAGACAGATGATATTTGGTAGTTACCCAGAGACAGATGATATTTGGTAGTTACTCAGAGACAGATGATATTTGGTAGTTACTCAGAGACAGATGATATTTGGTAGTTAATCAGAGACGGATGATATTTGGTAGTTACTCAGAGACAGATGATATTTGGTAGTAACCTAGAGACATGATATTTGGTAGTTACTCAGAGATAGATGATATTTGGTAGTTATTCAGAGACAGATGGTATTTGGTAGTTACCCAGAGACAGATGATATTTGGTAGTTACTCAGAGACAGATGATATTTGGTAGTTACCTAGAGATAGATGCTATTTGGCAGTTACCAAGAGACAGATGGTCTTGGTAGTTACTCAGAGACAGATGATATTTGGTATTTACCCAGAGACAGATGATATTTGGTAGTTACCCAGAGACAGATGATATTTGGTAGTTACTCAGAGACAGATGATATTTGGTAGTTACCTAGAGATAGATGATATTTGGAAGTTACTCAGAGACAGATGATATTTCGTAGTTACCCAGAGACAGATGATATTTGGTAGTTACTCAGACACAGATGATATTTGGTAGTTACCCAGAGACAGATGATATTTGGTAGTTACTCAGAGACAGATGATATTTGGTAGTTACTCAGAGACATATGCTATTTGGTATTTACCCAGAGACAGATGATATTTGGTAGTTACCCAGAGACAGATGATATTTGGTAGTTACTCAGAGACAGATGATACTTGGTAGTTACTCAGAGACAGATGATACTTGGTAGTTACTCAGAGACAGATGATATTTGGTAGTTATCCAGAGACAGATGATATTTGGTAGTTACTTAGAGACAGATGATATTTGGTAGTTACTCAGAGACAGATGATATTTGGTAGTTACTCAGAGACAGATGATATTTGGTAGTTACTCAGAGACAGATGATATTTGGTAGTTACTTAGAGACAGATGATATTTGGTAGTTACTCAGAGATAGATGGTATTTGGTAATTACCCAGAGACAGATGGTATTTGGTAGTTAACTGGAGACAGATGATACTTGTTAGTTACTCAGAGACAGATGATATTTGGTAGTTACCCAGATACAGATGATATTTGGTAGTAACCTAGAGACATGATATTTGGTAGTTACTCAGAGATAGATGGTATTTGGTAGTTACTCAGAGACAGATGGTATTTGGTAGTTACTCAGAGATAGATGGTATTTGGTAGTTACTCAGAGACAGATGGTATTTGGTAGTTACTCAGAGATAGATGGTATTTGGTAGTTACCCAGATACAGATGATATTTGGTAGTAACCTAGAGACATGATATTTGGTAGTTACTCAGAGATAGATGGTATTTGGTAGTTACTCAGAGACAGATGATATTTGGTAGTTACTCAGAGACAGATGGTATTTGGTAGTTACTCAGAGACAGATGATACTTGTTAGTTACTCAGAGACAGATGATATTTGGTAGTTACCCAGATACAGATGATATTTGGTAGTAACCTAGAGACATGATATTTGGTAGTTACTCAGAGATAGATGGTATTTGGTAGTTACTCAGAGGCAGATGCTATTTGGTAGTTACTCAGAGACAGATGATATTTGGTAGTTACTCAGAAACAGATGATATTTCGTAGTTACCCAGAGACAGATGATATTTGGTAGTTACTCAGAGACAGATGATATTTGGTAGTTAATCAGAGACAGATGGTATTTGGTGGTTACTCAGAGACAGATGGTATTTGGTAGTTACCCAGAGACAGATGATATTTGATAGTTACCCAGAGACAGATGGTATTTGGTAGTTACTCAGAAACAGATGATATTTCGTAGTTACCCAGAGACAGATGCTATTTGGTAGTTACTCAGAGACAGATGATATTTGGTAGTTAATCAGAGACGGATGATATTTGGTAGTTACTCAGAGACAGATGGTATTTGGTAGTTACTCAGAAACAGATGATATTTCGTAGTTACCCAGAGACAGATGCTATTTGGTAGTTACTCAGAGACAGATGATATTTGGTAGTTAATCAGAGACGGATGATATTTGGTAGTTACTCAGAGACAGATGGTATTTGGGAGTTAAAAAAGGACAATGAAAATTTGGGGAAATTTTCCCCCAAAACAGATGGGGATTTTGGGATTACCCCCGAGATAGATGATATTTGGGGAAATTAATCAGAGACAGATGGATTTGGGGTTTAAATCAGAAAAGTGATATTTGGTTTGTTTCCCGAGGTAAATAAAAATTTTTTACTTTTTTTTCTCCCCGATAACCCAATTAAACATAGATGCAGTCCCCGACATTTTTTTCAAAAGTTTTTTTACATTAAGTTCATTTCAGTGGACCGGGGGCATGCTAATTTAAAAAGTTCGCATTGCATGTTTTTTTTCCCCTTTGTCAGAAACCAAAAGTTTCAAGCATTTAAACAAAAAAAAACCCTTCAAAATGGCATATTGTCAGGCCCCAGATATGCAAAATTTTATTCTTCCAAAATTTTGACATTTGGTTTTTTTTTTTGAAATTGGGCCCCATGTCCGGTAATTTTATTACGTAATATAAGGGGGTTTTGTGTTTTTTGCGTAAAATGGGAAATTTTTAGTAACAATTTAAAAAAATGGTATAAACCCTACATTTGCGATACCGTTCCAAAACTCTATTTACTTTTTGAATAAAAAACGCGGCGGGGGTTTAAAAAATAAAAAGGCGTGGAGAAAAAAAAACGGTTTTTTTTTTTCAAACTAGATGAAGGACGAAGACATTCAGAGATTTTTGTGTATGTTATGTTTTGGGCCTGAGGGCTGGGGTGGGCATTGGGCGGGTGGGAGAGGGCCGTACTCCTGGACCACCTCAGGGAAATTTTCTAGATTTTAAAAATTGTACAAAGTTTGTGCCCCTTTGATAGAACCCTTTTAAAAATTTTCCTTTTTAAAATTTAGAAATAGTTTGGGGGGGACAAAATAAGTCCCGTAAGGTGTTTACGTTATTTTGGCCATTTCTGATTTGTAATGTGTTTAAAACCCCAGAATTATTGTATTAAAAAAAAGCTATACGTGTTTCTAAGCTTTTTAAAAATCTTGGGGATCGTATGTTATTTGCCGTAAACCCCGTATATTGGGCTTTTTCCCTTCCCCATGATCCCTAAAAACCCGGATTAAAAACGGGGCTGAGGGAAAATCCGGGGGTATCAATAGTTATTTAATGCAAGGGGAAGGGGGCGGGCCCCCCGTACCGTACACCTTTGGCGGGGAAATCCCTCACCCTACTGTATTTTTGGGTGTCGGGCAGGGGGGCTCGCCCAAGGTACACAAAACGCCCTGCTGAATATTTTTTTGAATTTCGCTTTTAAACAACAGTAATTTTTGGGTCCAAAATATACGATGTTTATTCCCTTTTACATTGTTTCGGTTGGAAAAGTGGCATTTTTTAAATTTTTTGGGTATGTTTTAAAAAAACCCCCTTAAATTTATAAGGGGTGGAAGTAGGGGGAATACTGTTCGGTGATCTATCAATGGGGTTTTTTTGTGTTTTTAAATTGACAAATACCAAAAAAAAAACTTCCCGTATCGAAAATTTAAATCAGGGGTCGGTGTGATTTTGGACTGAGTCGGGGCCGGGGGATATTTTGGGCCCCGATCGGGGGTTGGGGTGATAAATTTTGGGCCGAGTCATGCTCGGTATGATATTTGGGGCAAGGGTCGGGGTTCGATGTGATATTTTTGGGCCAAATCGGGGTGGAATATTTGGACACAGTCGGGGGGCCCGGGGTGATTTTTTTGGGCCCGAGGGCAGTCCGGTTTTGGGGTATTTGGACACGGGGTCGGGGCCGGTGGATTTTTGGACAAGAGGGAGGCCCCGGTGTGTATTTGGACAGAGTTGGGGCCCCGGTATGAATTTTGGGCAAGAGGGGAGGCTCGAGTGAATTTTTGGGCACGAGGCGGGCTTGGGATATTTGGACACGGGCGGGGCTCGGGTGATATTTGGCCCCAGGTTGGGGGGTTTAGTATAATATTTGGGGTTGAGGCGGGCTCGAGTTTATTTTGGGCACGGTCGGGGCTCGGGTGAAATTTGGAAAACGATTTATGCTCGGTTTTGATATTTGACACGATCGGGGGTCGGGAAAGATATTTGGCACGATTTGAGTTCGATGTGATATTTTGGGCACGTGTAAAGGGGCCCCGGTATGATATTTTGGGCACGAGTCAAATCTCGTGGGATATTTTGGGGAAAATTTTAGGGCAATGATATTTTTACACTTTAAGGGCTCGGTATTATTTTTGGGCCCCGAGTCGGGGCCCCGGGATGATATTTGGAAACCCAGTCGGAGATCGGTATTTGGGCAGTCGGGTTAAAACCCAAAAATGGGTCCAAATTTAAGACGCAATTTCACTTTAAATTTTAAAAGCAATTGTGGGCCCAAACGATTCTGAAAAATACCGAATTTTTTATATCCGTTTGGGCCCAACTAATTTTTAAAAATACTGAAAACGAGAGTAAACCAGCAGGGCTGGCGAAACGGTTTTCCCCTTTTCCCACTTTTAAACATCGAACGCCCGGGGTTTTGGGCCCGGGAAAAAAACCCCAAAAAAACTCATGACTATATTTTTTACTCCCGTTGCAATTGTCTTGATTTTTAATTTTTGACAAAACTTTGGGGTTTTTAAGTTTGGGTTTTTAAACCCGGTAAATTGTTGATAAGTGACTTGTTTGGGTTGTATGGGTAAAATTTACTACCCCCCCCCCGCTTTTCGACGCAATAGTTGTAACTTAAAAAATTTTTTGAACCTGGGGAACAAACAAATAATCCTTTATTAAAATCGGGGGGCTCTGAAAAGCCATACTTCATTTTTGATAGAATTTATTCACCCATTGAGAATTCCATTATTTGTATTTTTCTGTGGTTGGGTTTGGCACTAAATTTAAATGATTTTCTATGGCCCAAAAATGCATGACGATTTATCGGGCCTACGGGAATTCCGAAAATTATTTTATTTTATTTTTATAATTTGGCCCCAAAAAAAAATTTTTAAAAAAAAGAAGGGGGCTTTTACCGTAAAGATATCTTCCTCAAACGGACGACCGGGGGGTAAGGGGGAACCCTGGTTTCCCCTCGGGCCCCCCAAGGCTGGGTTGGTTATTGGGACAAGTTAAAGAGAAAACGGGGATGACATAAACAGTGCAAAATTAAAAAAAAATAAAACTCAAAACCCAAGGGGCCCCTTTTTTGTTAAATTTTTTTCCCCACAGCTTTCCCACAAAAATTGTTTTTGTCCCCAAAGAAGGTTGGAAAAATGATTTAAAAAGGCGCCGAAATAGAGGGCAGGGAAAAACAGTACCCGATCACGTCGCACACGCCCCCAAAAAATTTTAAAAGCTAAATTTATGCTTTGCCCCCTGGCCCGCCCCTTTCATACACGCTGCAGTGGAGAGGTTTCGGCGATCTGAAATTTCCCTTCTTACTTTTCAGTTTTTTACCCAAAAAATTACCCACGACATAAAAATTTGGGTGACAGGGTTTTTTAACGGTATTCCCTAACACAAGTAGATTTGGGGTTAAAGGAAAAACTGTTAGAGTCTTTTCCAAAATTTTTTTGGGGTTTTTTTTGGCGGGCACCGCATCTAAAACCTTTTTTAAATTTAGGGGGCCCCGCTTTTAAATTTCTCCGGGAAAAAAGGGGCTTTCCCCCCCCGCCAAAAGGGGGACGATGGTTTTTTTTGTTTTTCCAACCCAAAAACCCAACCCGGGGAAAATGGAAAAATGGGCAAAATTTTATATGATCGCGGGGCAGATTTCTTTACTTAAATTGTTCTAATTGGGTTCGAATAAAGTCGGGGTCTATATTAGTACTGGAAAGGGAAGGACTGCCTTTTTAAAATTTGAAAAAGTTAAAGGGCCCAAAAACCAAAAATTCCTTTTCTAGGTTTTACTAAAAAAATCCCCCTCTACACCAGGGTCAGTAAACCCCGGGGCTATCAACATATTGTTGTTTGTAAAAATACTTGATGACCGGATGATACTTTTCCTGAGGGCACATCACGTTTTCACGATCAGGAGAGGAATAGCTCAAAAATGGGCCCAAAATTTAACCTCCCCACCCCAATTTTTCAACAAAATATTGACGGAAGGGGAAGAAATCATGTGTCCCGACGCGCTAGCTGACCCCCAAAAAAAAAACATCATATCTCCCAAAAGCGGGAGTTGATACGAAGTTAAAACCCAAAATCATATCTCCCAAAGCGCCAAAATTTATCTCACGTTAATTCATTCATGTTTTACCCCCCCAGCGCTAGTTGAATTTTTAAATTTTCCCATCAAATAGATGAGTTAAAAATGGTTTTTCGCCTGGTGTGGGAAAGGGAGGTTTTTTTTGGGGAAATAAGTTGTCGCCGGGTAAAAAAAAATGGAAATGTCCTCCCAAGTATCCTAGCATTTCGTTTTTTACCCCAAAACCCCCGGTTCTACCACAATACCCGTGTTCTCCCACAATACCCTTGTTTTTCACCTCAACCCCCAGTTTAAAAAATTACAAACTGTTTTATTAACAATTTTGGTTTTTTCCAACGTGGTAAAAACCTGTACGCATTTTGAAATTTGGGGGAAAACGATGAAAATTTGAAACCCCCCCCCGCTGCAAATTTTTTTATTGACGTCATCAAAAATCCCAAAGACGTTTACATCCCCCGGGGCCCGGACGTCACCGGTTAAAACCCCTTTTTTGCATAAAGCGAAGTAGGTTTACACGACTCGAAATTTTTTGGATATGGGAAATTTTAAAAATTAAACTTTGTGTCTTTTTTAAATTTTAAAAAAAAACTTTCTCGTGGAAAAAAAAATTTCCCTATCCAACAAACCCCTTTGTTTTTAAACCCTATTTATAACTCCATTTTTAAGGTTTAAAATACGTGTAACCCAAAAAAGTCCATACAGTTATATAAATAAGATTTCAAATTTAAACCCAATCCCCCTGGGATTTATGTTTTGGGTTTGACCCCACTTTTATGGGGGCCCCTTTTGAGGGGGTACCCTATAAAAAAAGTATGAAAATTTTAAAAATTTTTTTAAATTTCCCCACAGAATCCGTTTTGGTAAGCCATACAACACAAAAAAAAACCTTTTATCAGGGAAAATGTATTAAAAAAGCCAATCCTTCTAATGAAGCCTCAGTATGTTCTGGAATATTTGGTTTTTACCTACCCGTGTATATGAGGTATGATCCAGAAACCCCATCTGTTTTATATTTAAAAAAGGGATGGAATTGACTGGTTTTAAATTGGTTAAATTGGAAATTTACTGTTAAATTTGGTTAAGTATGGAATGTTTACGTTTGAAATTGGGGTTTTGTATGGAATTTTTCGGGTTTTTTTTTGGTTTAAATATTGGGAAAGTGACTGTTTGGTTTGGGTTAGTTTACTGTTTTTTGGTTAAGTTGGGGGTGTGGGCTGGGTTGGGTTTGGGTTTGTTTGGAATGTGCTGTTTTAATTTGGAAATATGGTGTGACTGTTTGATTGGTTTTTATGGGAAAGTGACGTTTGATTGGTTAAAATGGAATGTGATGGTTTGTTTTTGGTTTAAATATGGAATGTGACTGTTATTTGGGTTTAAATATGCCGGTTTTTTTGGTTTAAATATGGAATTTACTGTTTGTTGGGTTAAATATGGAATGGGGGAATGTTTTAATTTTTGGTTTAAATTGGAAGTGACTGTTGTTAGGTTTTTGTAGGGGGAAAGTGACTGTTTTGTTTGGTTTAAATAGGGAAATTTACTGTTTGTTAGGTTAATATGGAATGTGATGTTTTTTTAGTTAATTTTAATTTGACGGTTTTTTTTTTTTGGTTAAGTATGGAAAAATGACTGTTAGTTTTGGGTTTAAAATGACTGTTTTTTTTGGGTTTAAATTGGAATGTACTTTTTGTTAGGTTAAGAGGGGAATTTTGACTGTTTGATTGGGTTTAAATATGGGAAAGTGACTGTTTTATTTGGTTTTAAAATTTGGGAATTGGGGGGGGCTGTTTTTTTTTTGGTTTAAATTGGAATGTGACTGTTTTGTTTTTTGGTTAAGTTGGAATGTGACTTGGTTTTTGGTTTAAATTGGAAAGGCCCGTTTTTTGGTTAAATATGGAATGTACTTTTTTTTTGTTTGGTTTAATATTTAATGTGACTGTTTGTTTGGGGTTGGTTAAGATGGAAGGGGGATGTTTGTTTTGGGGTATGGGAATTTCGTTGATTTGGGTTTGTTGGCCGGGGACTGTTTGGTTTTGGGGGAAAATTGGGGAAGGGACTGTTTGTTTGGTTTAATAGGGTGTGACGGGTTTTTTTTGGTTAAATTGGAATGTGGGCTGTTTGCTAGGGTTTAAATTGGAAAGGGGGCTGTTTGTTTTTGGGTTAAATATGGAATGTGCTGTTTTTTTTGTTTGGTTAAGTATGGAAAGGATGGTTTTTTTGATTGGTTTTAAATAAAGGAAGTGACTGTTTTTTGGTTTTAATTTTGGAATGTAACCTTTATTTGGGAAATTTGGGAATGGGTGTTTAGGTTAAATAGGGAAAGTGACTTTTTGTTAGGTTAAGTAGGAATGTGACTGTTTGTTTGGTTTAAATAAAGGAATGTGACGTTTGTTAGGGTTTTGATGGAAGGGGTTGTTTTTTTGGTTAAGTATGGGAAAGTGATTTTTGTTTTTTTAGTTGGGGAAAGTGACTGTTTGTTGGTTTAAATATTGGGAAGTGGGCTGTTTGTTAGGTTAAAGGGATGGGGAAAGTGGTTTTTTGTTAGGTTAAGTTGGAAGTGACTGTTTGTTTTGGGGTTGGAATGGCCCGTTTGTTAGGTTAATAGGAATGGAAATGTTTGTTAGGTTTAAGTATGGAATGTTCCCGTTTGTTTGGGGTTTAAATATGGAAGGGACTTTGTTAGGTTAAAGTTGGGAAAGTGGGCGGGTTTTTTTGGGGAAATATGGGGGAAAGGACTGTTTTTTTAGGTTAAGTAAGGAAAGTTTATGTTTTTTGGTTAAGTTTGGAAGTGTGTTTTTTTTGTTAAGTATGGAATGTGACTGTTTGTTCGGTTTTTTTTGGAAAGTTTTTGATTGGTTAAGATGGAAAAGTGATTGTTTGTTAGGTTAAGTTGGAATGGACTGTTTGGGTTTGGGTTTAAATATGGGAAAGTGGCCCGTTTGTTTTTGTTTTGTATGGAATGTGCTGTTTGTTAGGTTAAAATTTGGGTGTAAATGGTTTTTTAGGTTAAGTATGGAATTTTGGCTGTTTGTTAGGGGAAGTATGGGAAAGGTGATTGTTTGATTGGTTAAGTTGGAATTTTGACTGTTTGTTTAGTTAAGTATGGAAAGTGACTGTTTTTTAGTTTTTTGGGGTGTGAAATTTTTTGTTTGGGTTTGTTGGGGAAAGGCTTTTGTTTGGTTAAGCATGGAAATTTAATTTTTTTGTTTTGTTGGGTTTGGGTGTGATTTTTTGTTAGGTTTTGTTGGAAAGGGTTTTTTGATTATTAAGTATGGAATGTGACTGTTTGTTAGGTTAAGTATGGAATGTGACTGTTGTTGGTTGGAAGTATGGAATGTGATGTTTGTTTGTTAATATGGAATGTGACTGTTTGTTAGGTTAAGTATGGAATGTGACTGTTTGTTGGGTTAAGTATGGAATGTGAAATGTTTGTTTAGTAAGTATGGAATGTGACTGTTTTAGGTTAGTATGGAATGTGACTGTTTGGTTGGTTAGTATGGAATGTGACTGGTTTGTTTGGTTTAAATATGGAAGTTTACTGTTTGTTAGGTTTAAATAGGAATGTGACTGTTTGTTTGGGTTAAATAGGAAGTGACTGTTTGTTGGTTTAAGTATGGAATGTGACTGTTTGTTGGTTAAGTTATGGAATGTGACTGTTTTTTTGGTTAAGTATGGAATTGTGACTGGGTTTATTTGGTTAAGTATGGAATGTGACTGTTTGTTTGTTAAGTTATGGAATTGTGTTTGTTTAGTTAAGTATGCGAATGTGACTGTTTGTTTGGTTAAGTATGGAAGTGACGTTTGTTTGGTTAAGTATGGAATGTGACTGTGTTTGTGTTAAGTATGAATGTGACTGTTTGTTAGGTTAAATATGGAATGTGACTGTTGTTTTGGTTGTAAGTTATGGAATGTGACTGTTTGATTGGTTAAGTATGGAATGTGACTGTTTGTTTGGTTAAGTATGGAATGGACTGTTTTTGTGTTAAGATGGATGTGACTGTTTGTTGGTTAAGTATGGAATGTGGGCTGTTTGTTGGGTTAAATGGAATGTGACTGTTTGTTAGGTTAAGTATGGGAAAGTGACTTTTTTGGTTGGTTAAGTATGGAATGTGACTGTTTGTTTTGGTTTAAGTATGGAATTTTGACTGTTTGTTGGGTTTAAGTATTGGAATGTGACTGTTTGTTTGGTTAAGTATGGAATGTGATGTTTGTTGGTTAAATATGGAATGTGACTGTTTGTTTGGGTTTAAATATGGAATGTACTGTTTGTTTGGTTAAGTATGGAATGTGACTGTTTGTTTGGTTAAGTATGGAATGTGACTGTTGTTTGGTAAGTATGGATGTGACTGTTTATTAGGTTAAGTAGGAATGTGACTGTTTTTTTGGTTAAGTATGGAATGTGACTGTTGTTGGTTAAGTATGGAATGTGATTTGTTAAGGTAAGTATGGGGACCTGTTGTATGTTATGTTTGTTAGGTTTAAATAGGAATGTGACTGTTTGTTAGTTAAGTTGGAATGTGACGTGTTGGTTACGATGGAATGTGACTGTTGGGTTAGTATGGAATGTGATGTTTGAGTTGTATGTGTACGTTTTAAAAAAAAGTGGAAAGGTTGGGTGCTTTGTTGGTAAGTGGAATGGATGTTTGGTGTTGAAGAGTTTTGGAAAGAATGTGATGTCTTTAGGAAGATTGTCTTTGTAGTGAAAATATGGATTGTTGTTTGTTTGGGGTTAAGTTTTGGAATGTGACTGTTGTTAGGTGTTT
>NW_022982147.1:0-5479 GCF_902652985.1 Pecten maximus
ATTTATTAAAAATTTTTGATTATTTAAATTGATTTAATTTAATTTCAACTCACCTTTTTATATTACAAAAAACCTTGTAAAAAAGATGAAAAAATATAAAATTTTTTCATTCCCAAATTTTTTGCAGCCCTATTGAATCTTTTTTTTCGCTTCACGTTTGATCGAAGCATTGTCGCATTCCAATCAGTAATCAAAGAAAAAAAAAACCCTGTCCTTGTTCTGTAACGATAAGAAATCTTATCCCTTTACCCTTTTTTATTTTAGAATTTTCAAAAACGGTAATTAACATACTTCTAAAAATCATATCCTGTATCAAAATTTTTTTTCCCCTTTTAATAGCTTTCGAACAAAATCCAAAAAAGGAGCCACAGGCCCGAGATGGCCCGTAAACAGCCCCACAATAAACTTTCCGAAGAGATTTGGGAGATTCCACAGGGGGCCCAACGATCTTTATAAAAGTTATGGATCATTTAAAAAATTGTAATCATTTACAATTTTAAAATTTTGATCATTTACAATTTGATCATTAAAATAGTTTAAAAATAGTCATGAATCATTTACAATAGTTTTTACAAATAGTTCATGATCATTTACAAAGTTTTACAATAATCATGGGTCATTTACAATGTTTACCAATAGTCATGATCATTTACAATAGTTTTTACAAAATCATGATCATTTTCAAAGTCATGATCATTTACAATAGTTTCACAATAAATCATGATCAATTTACAATAGTTTTAAAATATCATGATCCCTTTACAATAGTCATGATCATTTACAATAAGGTTATGATCATTTACAGTAGTGGGTCCCAAAATTTCAAAAAAGTTTATCATTTAAAAATTTTAAATAAATTTTGTCATTTTACAAAATTTTTTACAATAGTTATGAATCAATTTCAATAATTGTGATCATTTTCATAAATTTTACAATGTTAGAAATTCAAAATTTTTTAATAATTTTGAAACAACACAAATTTTACAATAGTTATGATAAATTACAATAATTGTGATCATTTACAAATAATTTACAATATTTAATCAATTTCCCAATAAAATTTTTGTCATTTTACAATAATTTCAATAGTTATTGATCCAATTTTCAATAATTATTATCATTTACAAAAATTTTTTCAAAGTTATGATCAATTAACAATAATTGTGATCATTTTACAATAAATTTAACGGCAAGCCAAGTTGTTAATCATCCAAAGAGCAGTGTTATCCAAGTAATTTTTAAAAAAAAAAAATTAATTTAAGATTTCCTATAAGTATATCCCCTATAAGGATATCTCATAAACTTTTAAATAAATATATAAGATATCTAAAATAAAAACAAATTAAAAATTTCCAAATAATTTTCTTTTTAAGATATCTATATAATAGAAAAGATTATGGGGTTTTAATGAAAACCGAGATTCTCGCGAAAAAAACCGAAAAAAAAAAAAAAAGAAAAAAATTTTTTTTTTTTTTTTTCCTTTTGGGGTTCCGTTTGGGTTTTCGTCGCGGGTTCGGGGGGGGACGTTTCCCGGAACGGGGAGTAAAGCTGTCGGTTACAGGCGGGTATTTTTTACTAAAAAATTAGGACAAAAAACCCCCCCCCCCCCCCCCCCCCCCCCCCCCCCCCCCCCCCCCCCCCCCAGATTTTAAAAAAAATTTGGAAAAAAAAAAAAAAAAAAAAAAAAATTTAAAAAAAAAAAAAGGAATACCTTTTTTATTTAAGGTTTAGTTTAAAAGGATCGGGCCTTTAGATATTTGGTTTTTTTTTTTTTTTTTTTTTTAAAAAATTTTTGTTTCGGGGGAAAATTTTTAATTTTAAAAATTTTTCCCACTTTTTTTTGTTTTTTTGGGTTTTTTTTTAAAAAAAACAAAAAAAAAAATTTTTTCCCCTTTTTCCCGTTTGTGTTTCTGTTTTTGGGGGGGTTTGGGGGAAAAAAAAAAAAAAACAGGGCCAAAAAAAACAAATTGTTTAGCAATCCCTTTTTTATTTTTATACTTACTAGGGGTTTGGGATGGAAAACCCTAACCCACAAATGTTGCCGCATTCAATTTTTAATTTTTTTTTTGTTTTTTTATTTTTTTCGGGGGGGGGACCCCCGCCACATCTTCCAGGAATGAAGGGTAAAAGTTAGAAGTAATAAATGTTTTTTAATATGCAAAATTTTTTGTAAAAAATCTATTTGAATGAGGGGATTTTTGGGGGTTTTTTTGGGCCCCACCCGTTGAAAGTAACGGGGCCCAAATGTACCCCAGAAATGACGTTTCGTCACAAAAACCTCAGCCTTTGCGGTAATTAGTTTATAAATTCGGGGCGAATTTTAAAAATTTTTTTGAAAATTTATACTTGCGCATTTTGGTTCCCCCCCTGAGAAAAAATTGCCATATTAATTTAAAGATAAGCTTTTACCTTTGGGGAAAATACATATTTCCACAAGTTTCATTTGGGACACGCGCTTTTTCCCAAACCCCAAGGAAATTTTCCCTTTTAAATAATTACAAACAGTTGTATTGTACAATATTTATAAATTTTTCTTTGACGGGGCAGTTGTAAGTTTTTTTTACGGATTTTTTAAAAAAAAATAGAGATGGCATAATCAGTATGTAAATATTGGGGAAAAAAGGAAAGGCTTTTAAACAAAAAATCAACGTGGTCCCGTGAATTGAACAATATGCCGGACTGGATTAAATTTACATGAGGGTAGCCGCAGAATGACTTAGAAAACAGCGTGGGATTTTAAATTTTAACTAATGAAAACCCCTATTTTTTGTATTTGCCCCCCCCAGGACAAAGCTCTTTTTTTTGTTCTGTAAACAATTTTTGTGTTAGATAACTTTTAAAAAAAATTTAAAAAATGCATTAATTTTTGGGAAACCGAAAAAAACTGTACATATACTCTATAAAATTCTGATAATCTAAATTTTCCCCCCCGACATGATACTTGATGGTCACCAAATGTTTAAAAATGCCGCCCCCCTTTATACAAATATTCTAAAAAAATCAACAAATGCAAAATAGATAAATAAAAAGAATAAATAAATACAAAAAAAATAAACTCCGAAATGGAAAGTTAGGGACCTGTGTTTGCCCCCAAAACATGATGAATTCTTTTTTTGTATGTATTTAAATTTTTATTCCTTAATTAAAAAAAAGAAAAAGATAAATTCGAAACCCCTGGAGGAGGGGGGGTTTTTTTATGTTCCAATTTAAAATAAAATTTTTTGGGCTTGCTTTTAACGATTCAGGGGTAAATTCATTTTTCCCGGGAAGAAAGAAAAATAATTGTATTTTTTTTTTGACGAACGATAACTGAAGCGGCTCACTCAAACTCGCAATAAAATCACCAATACAAAAATCGCTTACAAAAAATATAGCATTTTTTCGTTTTTAAAGTCGGAAAGGTTTTTTTCTCCCCCCGGGGGGACCCACCCCCCTCCCCTTTCTTTGTCTCGTTATATGAACTTCGCAAACACGAAAAAATTCACCTAGACTTTGGGGGGATAGTAATCACGTTTAATGTAATTTTGGTTGGGGGGTTTTTGTTATCTTTAAACACGTTTAAACTGTGATTTTGGGTGGGGTTGTAACACCGTTTGCAGCATCACAATTTGGGTCGGTATTGTGGGATATGGGGGGGGTCGGCCCGAAAGGGCATGATGACCAACAAGACAAGAAAATTTACTCAACTGTTTTTTAAAAAAAATCTATTTTACTAAAAATATTTAAAAGGGTTGGGGGGGTTTTCAGTGGACTTAAATTCCCCCCAAAAAGTTAGCGCAATTTTCCCCCTGAAGTGCAAAAACCACGTGGACAGTGGGGCAATACCCCAATTACCTTCTAAATTTTGCTATGCATTGCGACATTTTTTTTTTTCAAAAAATATCTTATTCCTTTTTGTAAAAATTGGGTTGGGGCCCCTCATAGGAACCCAATTTTTAAAATTGCCGCGATATAATTAGTAATGGTTTTTTTTTTTTGTAAAGTCGCTTTTAAAACATTAAATGAATTTTTTTTTGGCAAAAAAAAAAAATCAAAATTTGGGTACTGGGGTTACGGTTTAAGGAGCAATGGGGTTTTTCCTTAGTCGTTGTTTCTGACAATTGCAGGGTGTCTATATTGAAATGGGTAGAAAAAAACAGGATTGTGGTTAAGAATATAGCCTAGTGACAAAACAGAGACTTATAATTATTTGCATCAAATACGTGATGTATAGGAGTTAGCATATGTGTCCACCTAAATAATATAAAAGGTCCTTAGTATAGTCCAGAAAATTATAGGCCGATGTCATTAACCTGTGTTTTTCTGTAAAATCCTAGAGCATATTTGGCATCCTGTACTGACCCCACCACGGTTTCCGGAAATTTAATATCATGGCGAGAGTCCAGCTTTTATAGATTTCCTACATATATCAGACGGTGGATGATGGAAAGCAGAGAGGTGTCCCCTCATCATGGACTTCTCTTAGGAGTTTCGACAGAGTGAATCTTTCTGTAACTCTGTCACAAGTTTAGATACTATGGAGTAAATGATAAAGTCAACACCTGGATAGAAAGTTTACGATCAGACAAAGAACAATGTGTACTTGTGAATGGCCAAAAAACGTAACGTTATGGGTGCCTGCCTCAAGATCTGTCATCGGCCCATGTCTTTTCCACAGGCGCTTGCATAGAAAATGTGATTTTTTATATGACAGTTGTATGTGCACTCTGTCATATAAAAAAAAATGAAAATCACATTTTCTATGCAAGCGCCTGTGGTCTTTTCCTCCTCTATATAAACGGCATCCCCAAAAACATCATCTCTACTGTTCGGCTTTTAGCTGACGATGCCTTCGTGTATCTGACAGTGAGTTCTAAGTCAGATGCTGAGAGCCTACATACAGACCTAGACAAGTTGGCACTCCGGGAAAGTCTTTGGTATATGTCATTCCATACCGATAAATGTTCCATCCTATTCCTCTCCAACAATAAAAACCCAGTATAGCTCTCTCACAAGCTACATGGAAAGGAACTCTATCATGTAACAGAAGCGAAATACTTGGGGAAAAACTGTCCAGTCAAATCTTAAATGTAAAGCCCCCCTATTCAACCCTGATCTTTTTCAAGAAGAAACATAAAAAATAGATTCCAAAAATGTCAAAGCCACGCAATACTTTCCCTTAGTAAGACCAACCTTAGAGGATACTTGTTTCTGCCTCGGATTCATACTTGAAAATAATGATAGATAATGAAAAATGTCATAAACAAGATTAAAATGGTTCAACTCAGAGCTGCCCCCCAAAACATTAAGAACACAGCTCTAGTGTTGGAGATATGATAAACATCCTAGAGTGGCGCTCTTTCAGTAAAAGAAAAGGCCAAGGCCCTTCCTCATTTTTCAAAATCAGCATGACCTTTGAACCCAAAAAAAATTTTACCCCCTTTTCCATTGCAAATTGCCCACCCCCAACCCCAACCCCCCCGGGGGAAAAGTTTTTTTT
>NW_022982148.1:0-5483 GCF_902652985.1 Pecten maximus
TATGTCTTTTTAAGAAATTCACAATTTCAAAGCGAAAATTTTCATTAAAAAACTATTCTTTCTTTGATTATTTGTTAACTATTATTTTTCTTAATGCTTTATATATGTTAATATATATATATAAGTATTAAATCAATCCTGCTGTGAAAGGAAACGATCACAAATCTCAGTCAAATCACATTCATTCTGACTGGGAAAAGGCTTGTACTTGCGTATAGTGCGCAGTGGTCTTTTTCACTTGTCAATTTTTGAAAAAAAAATGCGCACTATACGCGAATATTTACGGTAATTATCTTTTTATTTTTATTTTTTCATGTTACAGGACAGAAAAAGGCAATGTGAGATCGCAAAGCTTCAGAGAGAAAACCAAAAACAGTCCAGTGTTCTCAAGAGAAAATCAGAGGAGGTAATTGTCGCTAGGTTTTATCTAAGATAAAAACAGGCTCCCAGTTTCATCAATATCTTCCTTAGGATTATCAGGATATTCCTTTCTTAATTCTCCCCCGATTCAACAATTATTTCCCATGCAAAATTTTTAGTTATGGAAATGTATAAATAGCATTAAAATCTAGTCTCGCTAACAGGCTTGTTAAACCTAATTACAGACGTATTTAATTTGTCATATTTTAAGTTTAAAGGGTTTTCCATGTCCCATTTATTTAGCTGAATCATCCAATGATAATAATAAAAAAAAATCTTCAATTATCTCTTAATATTGGGATATCTTAAAATCTTAAATTTTAAAAAGTCATAGTGTCTACAATATTCATATGAAAATAAATAATTTTCAGTGCAGGAAAAACTCATGTGAAATGAAATTATTTAAAAAAAAAACTTATAGTTGATGATGTCATTCTAAAAAAATACCTTCCACCGATTTGTTTTCACTGACATTTTTAATTTCAAAATATTTTATTGTCAACACAACAAGGATAAAAAAAGGTATTTTTACATAGAATATCATCAAGATTTGGGGTTGGCAAAAGGGATTGGACAACAGGCTCAGCCTATATTAGTCCTTTCACTGACATGGTTGTAAATTTAAGAAAATATTTTACAATTGCCTTCCGCCTACTCATTGTACCGATAATTATTACCTGCCGATTTTCCCGCATCCCAAAAAGAAAGTTTCATGCGATTTTTTTCATTTAATACACATTATGAAGTAATATCAATGAAAAAAGTGATTGATGTTTTTGTGAGTATACATCTCATATCCTATGTGTTTAAGTTATAATTAAAAAAAGAACAGATAAAAAATATTTTTAAATGCTTATCAATGATATTTTCCATTGGGTACACAGGCTGCTGCAGCCCCAAAAAAAGGTTGAAGGAGGCACTGGCCCCAAAAGAAGCAGGTCCTGCTGAGCGTAGTTCCAAGTTACAGCAGTCTGATGCGTCGTCCATTGGTAACAGAGTACGGGGAAGTACTTATCCACTGTACCAGTGAGGGATGCACAGTCCCCCAGTTACAGCAATTTCATTTTGAAATAAAGAAAAAAATTTTATTATTTATTATATTTTACCTGAAGTATTCATGAATTTATACTTTTCTTTTGTTCATAGTTCTCTTGTATTGCAAATGAATCAAAATTAAATTCTTAAAAAGTATTTTGAGAGAATAAAGAAAAATATGGTGACATTCAAATTATTTTTATCTTGCCAGCAATGATTATGTTTGACTAAAAACTTAGTTTCAAATCTAAAATAAATTTTTGTTTTTTTTATAGACATGGCGAGCCGAGTTTGAGATCGTGTGAGTTCCGAGAGGCCAAAACCACCTGGAAAGCCACTCATGTCGAAAAAACCCGTCTGAAAAACTCCCCCGTTAAGGTAAAGTGGGAGGAACCACCCAAAAGGTATGAACAATAAAAGACTTTTTATTAAAAATGTATAAAAAAAGCCGACCCCTGTAATTAGAACCCTTTTTAATTGGGGTTTTTTCCCCATTTTTTCCCCCCTTATATACTTTTGAATATGTTTTATAAAAATTGTACAATTTATACGTTCTAAGCCCCCCAACAGTAAAAAGAAAATCCTTCATATATCTCTTTTTATCCAAATTTTATTAAAATCCCAAAAATTTAAAAATTTTTTAAAAAAAAAATTGGCTAAAAATTTTAATTGTTTTTAGTTTTTCCATGGGCCCACAGGGATGCAGCTAAAAAAAGGGTTTTGATTTCAATATTTAAATTTTTTGTCCAGAGTTTGGAGATTTTTCCCCCATGAGATTATAGATTAGCTACCACAATGTTCTTTTAATTTAGGATTGTTAAGCAAAAATTTTTGATTGAACAAAAGCATCTTTAATATTTAAAAATTTTATAAGAATCCTTCTTTTGGTTTTCACTGTTTCGCCCTGCAGGCTTTTTTTATTCATAAAAAAATGTGCTGTTAAATTTACTTATGTTTTTATTTACAACAGTACATGGGATGAAAATTTAGAATATAACTGTTAAATTTTTTTAAACCCCTTAAAATTTAATTTCCTGAAAAATTTATGGAAAGAATTATACCATTTGTTTTTTTTAACAAAACGTTTGTTAGAAATTGCGTGGAAACTAGTGCTACGAGTTGAGGGAAGTTTTAAAGAGGAATCAACAAGAACCAAATCCAGGTTTTTTGGAACAAGAAATCTTTTTGAGGTTTGTATAAAACGGGGGTTTTGTCAACTCCCCGGGACGAAGTCCAGGGGAGCTTTTGCTATACCCTAGGTGTCGGCGTCATCCTACACGCAGGTTAGATTTTGTTTAAAAACAATGTTGTGTTAATACTAATTAGGATAATTATTTAAAAATTTACCTTGATTTTGCCCTTTATTTCAAAAATTAATTCAAAAATTTCAACCATTAAATGAGCTATTTTGTCTTCTGGAAATGAATCAACATCATGAAATTGGGTAAGTTTTTGGTTAAGTTAAACTTATTGTCCCTTAAACAAATTTACGGATGCCAAAAAATGCTCACCATTGGTAAAACATCGTGATGGCTCAGACGGAGCCCAGGGACGTTGGTACACTTTTATCTTTTCCCCAAACAAAATTTTTCTGGATTTTGCCCAAATCAGAAGAAGTTTTTTTCCCTTTTATTTCGTTTTGCTTTTAACGTAACACTGGCCACAAGATGACCTTTGATAGTAAAAAAAAAGGTTTCAAAACTAATTTTTTAAACCCTTAAAATTGGATTCAACCATCATGAAAAAAAAGTGTGTATTGTCTGTTAAATTCTTTAAACCTTAGTAGCAAATATTGATTTTTTTGGGGGCATCCCCATGGAGGGGGATCCCCAAAATTTTTCACACAAAAGGGGGAGATCGTTTAAAATATGTGGATTTGATGGGTTTTATTTTAGAGCCAAATGAATTCCTTTTACCAATGTCCCCGGGGGTTTTCTTGAGGTAGGGCATGGGTTTTTGACGATGGAGAAAGCTCTTCATTATCAAATTATTACGATCCTACTCATTTCTTTTTTTCATCTTTAGAAAACAAAAATTTTTATCTAGTTTTGATGACAGATTTGTGAATACAAGGAAAAGGGTATTTTTCGTTGAGGTAATTTTGCATTTATGTTGACATTGAATTTTTTTGATTTTTTTACGGAACCCAAAATCCACCTCCAGCAAAAATAGTTTTCTGATTCAAAGTAAGTCCACTTAAAATGTTGGTATTTCACTAAATTTGGGGGTGTTTTAGTTGAAAGTGAAGCTTTTAGTGGGCATTTACTCTGTTAAGGGTTGGGGTGATAGATATTACAACCGTTGTACACATCTAGAATGATCATTCTAGCTTTGGTATTTAAAAACATTAAACATTGTATATTTTTTAAAATATGGTGAAGTTTTTAAAATTTAACTTTGGGGTTTTGGGGAAAAGAAAAGGGATTTAAAAAAAACTTCATTTAAAATTGGTGAAAAAATTAGAAAGCAAAAGAAAAAAAGGAGAAATGGAAAGCAATTTAATAGCGAGTGTTTGGGTTTCAGCTGTAAAAGGAAAAGAAAAAGGGAAAGCCTTCACACAAAGACAAGGCCAAATGGGGATGAAAGGCTTTTAAAAAGGGGAGTTCTTATGAAAAGCCCTAACTGGTTAAAAATTTATCATGGCCCCCCTCTCCCAAAAGCATATCTCCGTGCCAATATTCTATTTTGGTTATAATAAGGTAACAAGATTCTTTCCCAAATAATGTTAAAAAAAATTTTGATTTTTCAATTTGATAAAACGGGGGAAAATTTTTTTTCCGGGGAAAAAGAATTTTTTCCTTTTTTAATAATGGTTTTAAAACATTATTTTCACAGACCTTTCAACAATGTAATAAAGTTTTTATGATCATGTATGATTTTTGAGACCTATTCCGTTCAATTGGCTCTTTTTTTGGGTGTAACATCTCGAGTAGAAGTGAACCCTGCAAAAAAGGAATTCGGACCACAAAGAACCATTTGACAAGAAAGGGGGAAAAAACGGCACTGGAGAAGAAGTAAAACAGCCTGAAGAAAAAACTGATTCTGTTTTGACAGAGTACAGAAAAAAAAAGAGGAAAAGGTGAGAATAGGGGGCTACATTGAAACCGCCAACGGACCACCCAGGGGGGGATAACAGGGGTTGATATCAAATTGGGGGGTTTACGGGAAGTTTTGTTTTTAAATATGGAAAACAGGGGTAAAGGTGGTCTTTGCAAAGTAAATTTTTTTATAAAGTTTCCATGGGTTCTGCTTTGTCAAATTTTAATGGGGACAAATCTGGTGAAAACCAGTGAGTTTAGCTATAGGTAGTGAAAGGGTTTTGCAGAATAACAATTTTTCGGTCGCGGGCAAAGTTGAGTTTATAATTAGGTGAAGTGGTGTTGGCCCCAATGTGCCCTTTTTGTTCACCCTTTAGAAGTTACCCAAAAAAAAGTGTATGGTGTTACTTTTTAAACAGTGCAACGGGTGTTGTCAACATTTTTTCTTTAAAGTTTTGTTTGATCGTTTTCAAAAGGGATAAATACCCGCTTTAAACCAAACTTGATATATAGTTAGACTGTTGGAATTTTCAACCAGCTTTATTTTCGGAATATCTTCCAGAATTTTTGGTACAGTGACCTCAAAATTGGGGAAAATGGGAATTGTGTATAGCCCAGTTTTTTAAAAGATTGATATATTTCGACCAAATTTTTACTGATTTAGAAAGTCAAAAAATTTGTTGATATTACTTTAACCCCAAAAAACACGCTACCTGGGTACTTCTTCCAAAGTTAAATCCTGATTGTTTTTATTATAGGAGAAAAAATAATTTGAAAATTTAAAATTTCCCCATCCATTTTGGGAAAATTTTTATTTTTTTTTTCCATACCTGCTCTTTTTCATACAACTTGGGCCCTACATAATTAAACCCCCCCCAAAAAGTTAGGGGGGGTTTTACTGGAACAGGTTGTCCGTCGTCGTAGACACAACATGGGCCGGTTCCCCCTAACGCTGATACGATTTCAACAAAACTTCATGACAATAATCCT
>NW_022982149.1:0-5544 GCF_902652985.1 Pecten maximus
TTACACCCTGTCCATTGTTTGTGTGACTATACTCTGTACACCCTGTCCATTAGTTGTGTGACTATACTCTGTATACCCTGTCCATTGTTTGTGTGACTATACTCTGTACACCCTGTCCATTGTTTGTTTGTGTGACTATACTCTGTACACCCTGTCCATTGTTTGTGTGACTATACTCTGTACACCCTGTCCATTGTTTGTGTGACTATACTCTGTACACCCTGTCCATTGTTTGTTTGTGTGACTATTCTCTGTACACACTGTAAATTAGTTGTGTGACTATACTCTGTATACCCTGTCCATTGTTTGTGTGACTATACTCTGTCACACAAACAATGGACAGGGTGTACAGAGTATAGTCGCACAAACAATGGACAGGGTGTACAGAGTATAGTCACACAAACAAACAATGGACAGGGTGTACAGAATATAGTCACAGACAATGGACAGAGTGTACAGAGTATAGTCACACAAACAATGGACACGGTGAACAGAGTATAGTCAAACAAACAATGGACAGGGTGTACAGAGTATAGTCACACAAACAAAAAATGGACAGGGTGTACAGAGTATAGTCACACAAACAAACAATGGACAGAGCGTACAGAGTATAGCGACACAAACAATGGACAGGGTGTACAGAATATAGTCAAATAAACAATGGACAGGGTGTACAGAGTATAGTCACACAAACAATGGACAGTGTGTACAGAGTATAGTCACACAAACAATGGACAGGGTGTACAGAGTATAGTCACACAAACAAGGGACAGGGTGTACAGAGTATAGTCACACAAACAATGGACAGGGTGTACAGAGTATAGCCACACAAACAAACAATGGACAGGGCGTACAGAGTATAGTCACACAAACAAGGGACAGGGTGTACAGAGTATAGAAACACAAACAAACAATGGACAGGCTGTACAGAATATAGTCACACAACGAACAATGGAGGGGTGTACAGAGTATAGTCACACAAACAACGGACAGGGTGTACAGAGTATAGTTACACAAACAATGGACAGGGTGTACAGAGTATAGTCACACAAACAAACAATGGACAGAGCGTACAGAGTATAGTCACACAAACAAGGGACAGGGTGTACAGAGTATAGTCACACAAACAACGGACAGGGTGTACAGAGTATAGTCACACAAACAAACAATGGACAGAGCGTACAGAGTATAGCGACACAAACAATGGACAGGGTGTACAGAGTATAGCGACGCAAACATTAGTTGTGTGACTATACTCTCTACACCCTGTCCATTGTCTGTGACTATATTCTTTACACCCTGTCCATTGTTTGTGTGACTATACTCTGTACACCCTGTCCATTAGTTGTGTGACTATACTCTGTATACCCTGTCCATTGTTTGTGTGACTATACTCTGTACACCCTGTCCATTGTTTGTTTGTGTGACTATGCTCTGTACACCCTGTCCATTGTTTGTGTCACTATACTCTGTACACCCTGTCCATTGTTTGTGTGACTATACTCTGTACACCCTGTCCATTGTTTGTGTGACTATATTCTGTACACCCTGTCCATTGTTTGTTTGTGTGACTATGCTCTGTACACCCTGTCCATTGTTTGTGTGACTATGCTCTGTACACCCTGTCCATTGTTTGTGTGACTATATCCTGTACACCCTGTTCATTGCTTGTGTGACTATACTCTGTACACCCTGTCCATTGTTTGTGTGACTATACTCTGTACACCCTGTCCATTGTTTGTGTGACTATACTCTGTACACCCTGTCCATTGTTTGTGTGACTATACCCTGTACACCCTGTCCATTGTTTGTGTGACTATACTCTCTACACCCTGTCCATTAGTTGTGTGACTATACTCTCTACACCCTGTCCATTGTCTCTGACTATATTCTTTACACCCTGTCCATTGTTTGTGTGACTATACTCTGTACACCCTGTCCATTAGTTGTGTGACTATACTCTGTATACCCTGTCCATTGTTTGTGTGACTATACTCTGTACACCCTGTCCATTGTTTGTTTGTGTGACTATACTCTGTACACTCTGTCCATTGTTTGTTTGACTATACTCTGTACACCCTGTCCATTGTTTGTGTGACTATACTCTGTACACCCTGTCCATTGTTTGTTTGTGTGACTATTCTCTGTACACACTGTAAATTAGTTGTGTGACTATACTCTGTATACCCTGTCCATTGTTTGTGTGACTATACTCTGTCACACAAACAATGGACAGGGTGTACAGAGTATAGTCGCACAAACAATGGACAGGGTGTACAGAGTATAGTCACACAAACAAACAATGGACAGGGTGTACAGAATATAGTCACAGACAATGGACAGAGTGTACAGAGTATAGTCACACAAACAATGGACACGGTGAACAGAGTATAGTCAAACAAACAATGGACAGGGTGTACAGAGTATAGTCACACAAACAAAAAATGGACAGGGTGTACAGAGTATAGTCACACAAACAAACAATGGACAGGGTGTACAGAGTATAGTCACACAAACAATGGACAGGGTATCAAGTATATAGTCACACAAACAATGGACAGGGTGTACAGAGTATAGTCACACAAACAATGGACAGGGTGTACAGAGTATAGTCACATAAACAATGGACAGGGTGTACAGAGTATAGTCACACAAACAAACAATGGACAGGGTGTACAGAGTATAGTCACACAAACAATGGACAGGGTGTACAGAGTATAGTCACACAAACAATGGACAGGGTGTACAGAGTATAGTCACACAAACAAACAATGGACAGGGTGTATAGAGTATAGTCACACAAACAAACAATGGACAGGATATACAGAGTATAGTCACATAAACAATGGACAGGGTGTACAGAGTATAGTCACACAAACAAACAATGGACAGGGTGTACAGAGTATAGTCACACAAACAATGGACAGGGTGTACAGAGTATAGTCACACAAACAAACAATGGACAGGGTGTACAGAGTATAGTCACACAAACAATGGACAGGGTGTACAGAGTATAGTCACACAAACAATGGACAGGGTGTACAGAGTATAGTCACACAAACAATGGACAGGGTGTACAGAGTATAGTCACACAAACAATGGACAGGGTGTACAGAGTATAGTCACACAAACAATGGACAGGATGTACAGAGTATAGTGACACAAACAATGGACAGGGTGTACAGAGTATAGTCACAAAAACATTGGACAGGGTGTACAGAGTATAGTCACACAAGCGATGGACATGATGTAGAGAGTATAGTCACACAAACAATGGACAGGGTGTACAGAATATAGTCACACAAACAATGGACAGGGTGTACAGAGTAAAGTAACACAAACAATGGACAGGGTGTACACAGTATAGTCACACAAACAAACAATGGACAGGTTGTACAGAATATAGTCACACAAACAATGGACAGGGTGTACAGAGTATAGCCACACAAACAAACAATGGACAGGGTGTACAGAGTATAGTCACACAAACAATGGACAGGGTGTACAGAGTATAGTCAAACAAACAAACAATATACAGGGTGGACAGAGCATAGTCACACACACAATGGACAGTGTGTCCAGAGTATAGTCACACAAACAATGGACGGTGTGTACAGAGTATAGTCACACAAACAATGGACAGAGTATACAGAGTATAGTCACACAACTAATGGACAGTGTGTACAAAGAATAGTCACACAAACAAACAATGGACAGGGTGTACAGAGTATAGTCACACAAACAATGGACAGGGTGTACAGAGTATAGTCACACAAACAATGGACAGAGTGTACAGAGTATACTCACACAAACAAACAATGGACAGGGTGTACAGAGTATAGTCACACAAACAATGGACAGGGTATACAGAGTATAGTCACACAACTAATGGACAGGGTGTACAGAGTATAGTCACACAAACAATGGACAGGGTGTAAAGAATATAGTCACAGACAATGGACAGGGTGTAGAGAGTATAGTCACACAACTAATGGACAGGGTGTAGAGAGTATAGTCACACAAACAATGGACAGGGTGTACAGAGTATAGTCACACAAACAATGGACAGGGTGTACAGAGTATAGTCACACAACTAATGGACAGGGTGTACAGAGTATAGTCACACAACTAATGGACAGGGTGTACAGAGTATAGTCACACAAACAAACAATGGACAGGGTGCACAGAGTATAGTCACACAAACAATGGACAGGGTGTACAGAGTATAGTCACACAAACAAACAATGGACAGGGTGTACAGAGTATAGTCACACAAACAATGGACAGGGTGTACAGAGTATAGTCACACAAACAAGGGACAGGGTGTACAGAGTATAGTCACACAAACAATGGACAGGGTGTACAGAGTATAGTCACACAAACAAACAATGGACAGGGCGTACAGAGTATAGTCACACAAACAAGGGACAGGGTGTACAGAGTATAGAAACACAAACAAACAATGGACAGGCTGTACAGAATATAGTCACACAACGAACAATGGACGGGGTGTACAGAGTATAGTCACACAAACAACGGACAGGGTGTACAGAGTATAGTTACACAAACAACGGACAGGGTGTACAGAGTATAGTCACACAAACAAACAATGGACAGAGCGTACAGAGTATAGCGACACAAACAATGGACAGGGTGTACAGAATATAGTCAAATAAACAATGGACAGGGTGTACAGAGTATAGTCACACAAACAATGGACAGGGTGTACAGAGTATAGTCACACAAACAAGGGACAGGGTGTACAGAGTATAGTCACACAAACAATGGACAGGGTGTACAGAGTATAGTCACACAAACAAACAATGGACAGGGCGTACAGAGTATAGTCACACAAACAAGGGACAGGGTGTACAGAGTATAGAAACACAAACAAACAATGGACAGGCTGTACAGAATATAGTCACACAACGAACAATGGACGGGGTGTACAGAGTATAGTCACACAAACAACGGACAGGGTGTACAGAGTATAGTTACACAAACAATGGACAGGGTGTACAGAGTATAGTCACACAAACAACAATGGACAGAGCGTACAGAGTATAGTCACACAAACAAGGGACAGGGTGTACAGAGTATAGTCACACAAACAACGGACAGGGTGTACAGAGTATAGTCACACAAACAAACAATGGACAGAGCGTACAGAGTATAGCGACACAAACAATGGACAGGGTGTACAGAGTATAGCGACCAAACAAGTGGGATTTCACTTACAAAAACCCCTGGCATTGCGGGGTATATTCCACAAACCCTGGCAGTTTTCATATATTGTACACCCGGAAGGTGTACAATTGTAACCCTGGCCAGGGTTTGTGTGATATATCAAAAACCATGGCCAGGGTGTACCAGTTGTACACCCTGGGCCAGGTGAAAAGATTGTACAACCTGACAGTTGTGTGAATATAGTACACCCTGCCAGGTGTACGAGCTAGTAAAAAACCCTGGCAGGGTTGGTGAATTAGTCACACCTGCAGGGTGTACAGGTTGTAAAACCCTGTCATTGGGTTTGGTGACTATGAA
>NW_022982150.1:0-5496 GCF_902652985.1 Pecten maximus
CCCCCCAGGAAACCCGCCCCAAAATGAAAAGTAAAAAAAGATAGGCCTAAGTGAGAGTAGTAAAAATAGTCCGTGGTCAAAGGCCAAAAGTTAGCCAATCAGATTTGTTGGAGGTCAGAGTTAGCCAATCGGACGCTCTGAAAGTGGTTACACACCGCGGTGTGTAAACAAAAACAATAACACACTGCTACGATCTTTAACACGTGCCATATCAGTTGTGAAACAAGCGTAGTTATGGGATAAATGTATATACGTACACGGGCGATAATGAGTGGCTCACTGTAACCGACGCGACGGCCAATTCCACGCAACGCGGTATAACCATGCGGTATAAAATGACAATGAAAATGACCCTATTACATCCTCCCCCTGCTAACAAAAGACGTCCTCGTCGCCTTAAGTGCTATCAAGATTCACAACATCACAGCTATTGCGACGAAAATTGTTATTATAGCATAATCACAATACGAAATACATATTTTGGGGAATGTCACAATGTAAGGGCTCATGTTATCACATAAAAGAAATATTATGAAATGAAAAATAACTGAGATAGGCAAAACCTGAAATATAGATAAAACATCACACAGTTCAGCAAGAATTAGAGTAACATAATGCACTAAATATCACAAATGATCTTGAGGACTTTATACACTACCAATCACAAATGGTCTTGATGACTGCGACAGAAACATCCGGGGAAATTCCAGAAAACACACCTTGCTTGGCCAAACTTTCAATCAATCCAGATTTAGTTCTCCATAATTCCACATCCGAGTGTGTACTCTTGACTTTTCCCATCACAAAGTCTCCAGAGGTTTGCCATTCAGGTGGTCGTGTTTTTCGCAATGACCGTCTGGGTACTGGTAACGGGCGCTCTGACGAAACTTGTTCCTTATCTACAGAAGCTTCTGCATTGCTCATGACATTGTCAGCCGGGATGGCAGCTGTGTCCTGAATATCACTATCAGTAGATGCCACTACTGACTAAGGAACAGTTTCCTTATTGGCATCATCTGATCCTCCCTCCTCAGTAGAGAACTGGTCGTCACCAGACGGATCAGTGGCAGATACAGGAGAGTCATGATCGTCATTCGGTTCCTGTGCTGCTCTATCGCCTCCTTCATCATCTGACTTCAAGCTGTCAGCTGTACAAGGCACCAATAAAACATCTCCATCATCAACGTCAGAGTTACTGGAATCTGCAAGAGTTGATTCTGGTTTCTTTATAGTCTTATCTTCGTCATCTGCATTCCCGGGTGTTCCCTCCGAGGGCACCGGTTCCCTTGGAATATATCCTATAGGTAGTAAGTTATTCCTATGCAGGGTTCTTGTTCTCCCTTCTCCTGACTCCAACTCTACTACAAATACAGGAATGTTAGGGTTAGGCTGCTTAATAACAGTATAAGCATCTTCCTCCCAAAGATCTTCTAGCTTATGTTTCCCATCAAAAGCCAACCTCCTGACCAGAACTCTATCTCCAACCTTTACAGGTGTCCCTCGGACCTTGAGGTCAAAATGTGCCTTCTGGCGCCTCTTCGCTTTTGATAACATCTTAGATGCTAAGTCATAGCTAAAGGTGAACCGGTCCCGAAGATTCTGTGTGTAGTCAGAGAGAGTTTGTTCTTGCTTGATGAGTCCTCCCAAACCGAATACCATGTCTAACGGTAGACGAGGCTTTCTTCCAAACATCAAGTAAAATGGTGAAACTTTGGTGGACTCATGACGGGTGCAATTTAAATCACTGCCTCCGCTAGGGATCGAACCCGGGACCTCTGGTTTACTAGTCTTACGCTCAACCGATCGAGCTAAAGAGAAGATCTCTCTAGCCGAGCGGTATATTGCGGCTAGTATTTACCAGGGTTACATATAGGTTTTATGTATATATCGCACAGTTTAGTGTAGTTTTATGACCTACAAACCTATATGTACTCTATATGTTATTATTTTATAAAACGAGTCAGGCACCTGTGGCTCAACATACGTTTGCGTAGCATAACGTATTTTACTAGTGGTTCATTTTATTTGTTTCTATAATGTTCTCAGTGTAAAACCAAATTACAGAGATTATGTCTATCCTTTGATCCCGATTTCTTTGTCTTAATGAAGTCTAATATGGTCCACTTTATATCATTTGAGCTAATGTTACATACTTAATGTGTATGGATGAAATTTGAAAAATGAGACTTACGATATAGAATTGATCAGGGAATATTAACTATTTATAGAATGAAACACAGATGCATGTTAACTTGATTTCTGTCGTTGGAAAAAACACGTGTGGGGTCTGTGCCAAAACTTTAACTTCGCCTTTGTATTCAGCTAACTAGATATGAAGGAGATTGAAGATTTATATCACCTGAAACTACTCTTTGATTCTATTTTACTTTTTACTTTCTCGTCACACTATTTTCGAACTTGGTGTCAATATGATCAGACCCTAACACTAGATCAGTAGATCGAGTCTATTGCCATCTCGTCACATTATTTCTGAACCGTGTGACATTAGGATCACACCCTAACACTAGTTCAGTAGATCGAGTCTATTGCCATCTCGTCACATTATTTCTGAACCGTGTGACATTAGGATCACACCCTAACACTAGTCTATTACCTTCCCAGACATCATCATCATCATCATCATACTTTATTTCCTCCGGTTGGAGATTTTAAATACAAGGAAATCGACATAAAAAAAGTAAATGAACAGAGGAATTAGAAGAAAACGCGAAAAAAATATGTATATACATCGAGATGCAAGCGCGGCATTGAAAGGGATTTTCATGTCCGCGCGAAACAGTTACGTTGGGTTAAGTCAAGACATTACAACAGACATCGCGTAACACGAGCGACAAATCGAACAGATTTCATGAGGAATTGTTCATAGTCTGTATCGTCAATGAAGGGAATTCTTGTATTGGCTCCTAATATGGTGCGGGTGAAGGCAGTAGCATCCATTCTCTCAATGAAATGGAATACAGTTGGACCGAAGGTAATGAGAATGTCTTCCATAAAGCTTTGTTTTAGAGCAATATTGACTATACAATCAGCACACAGATGAATTGCTGCGACATCATGAGACATTGTGCAGAGTGGGCATTGTTCATCGGCACGGCCACTAGGCAGAGCCAACACAGAACATATATAATAAATGTTTTGCATATCGGACGGAGATTCCGCAGCATGCCACAAGCTATATAGGTCATATGAGCAATGAATCTTTTGGAAAAAGGAGAAGTCATTATCATTTGCCATACGTTCCTTGAGAGCCGAGTTTTCGTAGGACCTAATAGTGGATTTCACTATGCGTTTCCATTGGGATTTGGTTGGAAATATGTAAGACCGTAGATATGTCTCCAAATAATAAAGAAGATTGTATTTCCGGAGTACTTTAACTATATCAGGGAAATATCCTTTATGGTTAGCTGGTGTGTTGGGTAACACTGAAATATATAAATGTAGGCGTATGGTAAAAATTTGCTTCGGCAGATAGGATTGGTCCATCGCTATCATTTTTTGTAGAAACAGTAGTTTCCTCCGGTCGACTTCTGCTGAGATTCTGAAAAGACCAAGTATAGATTCGGCTATATCTGACCTTGTACGACGTGGTAAACCCAGTATGAGTTTTACAGCGTAGTGCTGAAAACAAGCAATCTTGGAGATTTCTGTTACAGTGAGATTAGTCCAATGTTCACACCCATACAGAATCGACGGTAAAACGACTTTCTTGTAGAGACTGGTTTTAACGACAGGATTTATTGCAGATAAGGAGGGAGCTACACCAACAATAGAATGTAAGGTTCTTCTACCTTTATCACAAGCGTTGGTGATACGTTCGGTGTTAGACAGTTTGGACGAAAACACTGTACCCAGGTGAGTTTGGGAGTGTGAGATATCTAGGGTGTGATGGCCTAGTGTCCATGTTTCATTCGGATTCCTTGGAATGTAGTTTCCGATTACTAAAACTTTGCACTTTGTATCACTGAACTCGAACTTCCACTTCATGCTATATTCCTGACAAATGTTCAACAGGTGTTGTAGCGAACGCGGAGATGTGCTGATGAGGGTGATGTCATCTGCCAGAGTTGGATTCCCAGAAGGGACCCTATCGATAACAGCGCCATGTTTGCTTTTACTTAGATAGTCAAGTAGGTTATCAATAAACGTTTGATAAAGAAAAGTAGATAAAACACCACCTTGTCGGACTCCAGATTCAACGGGAAACCAATGTGACGTGATACCCTGCCACGTCACGACGCTCGACATACCCTTGTACGCCTCGCGAATGGTGTTAAGCAGATGGCCTGTGATGCCGACATTAGTGAGTTTACGAAAAAGGCCTGTGTGCCAGACGGTATCGAACGCCTTTTTTATATCCAGGAATGCAACAAACACTTTGCTTCCTAACTCTATGTTATGAAAAATTGTTTCTTGGAGAGAAAATGTGGCAGTTGTACAACTGAGAGACTTGCGGAAACCGTTCTGTTGGTCGTTTGGAAATGATAAAAGTGAAGTCTTTAGACTGTCATGAATTCTGTTGTTGATCACCGATTCAAAAAGTTTGTATGTACAGCATAAAAGAGTAATTGGCCTGTAGCTTGCGGGATCACCGCGAGATTTGTTACCGCCTTTGAATATGGGAAGAATTATACCTCGTTTCCATACATTGGGCACGTGCTCATGCTCCAGACATTTGGCGAAGAGTTTTTGAAGACACAATATCAGAGTCCGTCCTCCATATCGTAAATATTCGTTTTGAATAAGATCTACTCCGGGTGCTTTGTTGAATTTCAAACCTCGGATAGCGCACTCAACTTCGTCGAAGTTTATATTTCTGTTTAGATCATCGTGATCGAAAATGTCCTTAGGGTCATCAAGTTCGGCGTCGAACATTTCTGCCGGCCTAGAATTAATCTTATAAACAGACTGGAAGTAATTACCAAAAGCTTGCGCAATATCGACGGGAGAGCGTAAGGTTTCGTTACCGACTTTAAATGGTGAAACTTTGAGACGTGAAGGACGTTTTAGAAGCTTCAGTGCTCTCCAAAATGTCTTGCTGTCAACATCTGCAGCGTCATTCAGATCTTGGTGAAGACTTCGTAGGTGTTCATTATAGGCTGCGCATTGAGTATTCTTGAATATACGTTTCGCTAGTTGAACTTTAACTTCGCCTTTGTATTCAGCTAACTAGATATGAAGGAGATTGAAGATTTATATCACCTGAAACTACTCTTTGATTCTATTTTACTTTTTACTTTCTCGTCACACTATTTTCGAACTTGGTGTCAATATGATCAGACCCTAACACTAGATCAGTAGATCGAGTCTATTGCCATCTCGTCACATTATTTCTGAACCGTGTGACATTAGGATCACACCCTAACACTAGTTCAGTAGATCGAGTCTATTGCCATCTCGTCACATTATTTCTGAACCGTGTGACATTAGGATCACACCCTAACACTAGTCTATTACCTTCCCAGACACTACACAGTG
>NW_022982151.1:0-5500 GCF_902652985.1 Pecten maximus
TAACCCTCTGTTAATAACAGGTCGATTAACTCCTCTGTTATATAACCAGGTCGAGATAACCCTCTGTTATATAACAGTACGTTTAACTCCTCTGTTATATAACCCAGGTACTGATGAAAACCCCTCTGTTATATAACCAGGTACGAGTAACTCCTCTGTATATAACCAGGTACGAGATAATTCCTCTGTATATAACCAGGTACGATAACTCCTCTGGTATATAACTAGGTACGATAAACTCCTCTGTTATATAACCAGGTACGATATAACTCCTCGGGTTATATAACCAGGTACGATATAACTCCTCTGTTATATAACCAGGTACGAATAACCTCCTCTGTTATATAACCAGGTACGATATAACTCCTCTGTTATATAACAGGTATGATATAACTCCCTTTTATATAACCAGGTTTACGAGGTATCTCCTCTGTTATATAACCAGGTACGAATAATTCCTCTGTTATATAACCAGTACGATATAACTCCTCTGTTATATACCAGGTAGATATAACTCCTCTGTTTATAAACCAGGTACGATATAACTCCTCTGTTATAAAACCGGGTACGATATAACTCCTCTGTTATATAACCAGGTACGAGGTAACTCCTCTGTTATATAACCAGGTACGATATAACCCCTCTGTTATATAACCAGTACGATATAACTCCTCTGTTATATAACCAGGTACGAGATAACACCTCTGTTTATATATAACCTGTACATATAAACTCCTCTGTTATATAACCAGGTACGATATACCCCTCTGTTATATAACCAGGTACGATATAACTCCTCTGTTATATAACCAGGTACGATATAACTCCTCTGTTATATAACCAGGTGAGATATAACTCCTCTGTTATATAACCAGGTACGATATAACTCCTCTGTTATATAAACCAGGTACGATATAACTCCTCTGTTATATAACAGGTACGATATAACTCCTCTGTTATATAACCAGGTACGATATAACTCCTCTGTTATATAACCAGGTACGATATAACTCCTCTGTTATATAACCAGGTACGATATAACTCCTCTGTTATATAACCAGGTACGAGGTAACTCCTCTGTTATATAACCAGGTCCGATATAACTCCTCTGTTATATAACCAGGTACGATATAACTCCTCTGTTATATAACCAGGTACGATATAACTCCTGTTATATAACCAGGTACGATATAACTCCTCTGTTATATAACCAGGTATGATATAACACCTCTGTTATATAACCAGGTATGATATAACACCTCTGTTATATAACCAGGTACGATATAACTCCTCTGTTATATAACTAGGTACGATATAACTCCTCTGTTATATAACCAGGTACGATATAACTCCTCTGTTATATAACTAGGTACGATATAACTCCTCTGTTATATAACCAGGTACGATATAACACCTCTGTTATATAACCAGGTACGATATAACTCCTCTGTTATATAACTAGGTACGATATTGTTCCTTCTTCGTGTGTCCGATGCAATCAGAAGCCAAGTTTATAAGTAAAGTGTCTCTCAGCACAAACATAAACCTGTGTTCAGGTTCGAACCCGCTATATTGGAACAATATATATATATATCAATCTATCACGTGGGTACGATGATATAGATCATGTAAGTACCTCATTATTTACTGGTGTAACACAATAACTGACCCTTCTATAGCCACCATACACACGAGCTGTTGTTATCGTCCGGGGGGTTTTCATCTCAAAGTTATTATCAGTGGCTAATGTTTAGGAATGGGAAGTTTCGACGAGGTGTGTAGGTATAACAATTACAAATGCATAAGCATCCTTATTTTCTGGACGATGAAACGGTATCTGGCACGCAAAGCTTATAACCTAACGCGACCCGCTTTAGCAAGTCGCTACGGAAGTCTGTATAAGGGACTGGGGAGGTGGTCATGTTGTCGTGCATGTTAACAGGAGAAGCGAAAGTTATCTGGCAGTAAACACTGCAGATACTAATCTTTAATGTGTAAAACGAGCTACAAATGGGGGGGGGGGGGGCATACATTTCTAACCTGTTCATGAAACCGCAATAGATACAGATTCCAGGTCATACTCTTACAAACAATACATCAGTTTCCTTTCAAAGTTATGATTTTAAATATTCTCACGAAGTTTGTACTTCCCATTTAAGAGCTTCAGAAGCCTACAGTGTTTGGCTTCTCCATTGGACATAAACTTAACAGCTAAATGCTTACTAAATACACCAACATTACAAGTCCGATATGTAGATACGCATTGCCATATTTTGATCACTATTTATTAAGAATTATCCGATATTAAAACATGGGGGCCGCGGTGGCCGAGTGGTTAAGGTGTCCCGACACTTTATCACTAGCCCTCCACCTCTGGGCTGCGAGTTCGAAACCTTAGTGGAGCAGTTCCCAGGTACTGACCGTAGGCCGAGGTTTATAAAACATCTAGACGAGCTGGCTAGCCGGAGCTACATGCATGTATTATTTCTTTATTTCCTCCAAATTGAAGAGTTACAAAAAGAAATATACATTGTTGTCAAAAATAAAGACATCAATTATTTACAGAGATGACCGGGTAAATGAATACATAATGAAATAGTTAAATAACTACATAATGAAAGGTCACGAAAGTAGCAAATGATACAAAATCATTACAATGCATGTGAAGCCTGAGGTTCCCAGCGGTTGGGGTTGGGGAGAGCCCTACCAGCAAAGTCCTCTCAGGCTTTCACAGGCATTAACACACACGATATATTATAACAATGGCATACATCGTCAGGACTTCGCCGTATACAGTTTTAAACACGGTCAACATTTCCGGCATTGTGCTGTCGGAGCGATCGCAACTGTTCCGGTATCTTATCGGCCGACTTTCGTTGTTAATTGTGTGCTCCAGTGATGTACATTTTTATATTTACATTTGCTCCGCATTTCCCCATTGACACAATGCTAAGAGGCAGTTGCCATCATACGCCTATAACACCCAGTGCCTCAGGCTATAACACCCAGTGGGTCATGTGACATTAAAAAAGGCGGGATGGGTTTTTTGTTGGTTCAGGGTTTTTTTTATTTAAAGTTGACGGAAATGGTAAGACAATGTAAATTTAAGTATTGAACATTGGTTTTAATGTTGTTATAGTCGATATGGCAGCAAGATGTATGGTGGGCAAATGTAGCATTGGAACCCTAACGGGTTACGGGTTGCCATGCCATTTGCCCACCATACATCTTGCTGCCATATCGACTATAACAACATTAAAACCGCTGTTAATTGCCTAAATGACACGCTCTTTAGGTTTACCCATATATCCGTTATCATTCAAACATATAATCTTAGGTTTAATAAAAAGATAGAAATGTTGCTCTATAAATGTCACAGATCAGGGAACAAAGAGTCCGCGTGTGGAACACATGTTCATCAAATATTTATATAATTAGCGAAGTGGTTTGTATAGCAAACCAAATACGATACGGCTTTCTTTTACATTTGTGTACATCTCTATTAGGATGACAGTTTTAAAAAGTGTATCACCGACTCCCATTTAGATAAGTAGGGGAGTATATATGATACACGTGGTACAAGCAGTTGATGATATGATATTGACAATTCGCAAAATACATTGAGCCATAATGCATTGCTCGGCCACAGATAAGTCGTGTTTGATGCTATTCGCCCGGGGCATTTTGAAAGCCATTTGCCATATAAGCCGTGTAGGACGGTGGCATTAGATGTGCTCGGCTAGTAGGTCTGACAGGCAATACAAGACCTTAGGACAACTTCCGTTCGTGGCATAAAGTACATTATTGACACCTCATTTCTAATGTCTCGAACTTATCAATTAACCGCATTCGTAATGCAACGAACATCTGGTAAAGGCTACAAGTCATTTGCACATAATTTCAGATGTCAATCGGACGGTCTTCATTAGAGATACCTATGCGGATTACTGTTCGTAACTTGATCTTTTGTCTTGGTTTAGTTTATCTTACTTTAAGGATGTTTGTGTTTGAGTATCACAAACATGTACATGATGACTTAGCAAAAACGGGTTTTCCAAATGACGTTGATTATACGGGATTTGCAATTGACGTCAATCGTACAGGATGTACCAATGGAGTGCATGGCATGGGATTCCCCAATAACGTTTGTAATACGGGATTTCCTATGATGTACATATCACGGGATTTCTTATGACTCAAAATATTACGGGATTTCTGATGACGTTAATATTTCCTGTTTGATCGCAAAGAACTACCAATTCAGGCAAATATATAATAAGTATGAAGATGCTTATATTGATTGCTATTCTGAAATCAGCTTTAAAGAAATATTTCTGACTATAAAATGACCAGGAACACATATACACGGACAACTCTTCTCCCTTCGTGTTCTTGTTCGTCAATATGTTGGTCAAATGTCTCCGGACAAATAAAATTATCTGCGGACAAATAAAGTTATCTCCGGACAAACGACGTTGTCTCCGGACAAATGAAGTTTTCTCCGAACACGGGAAGTTGTCTCCGGACAAACGACATTGTCTCCGGACAAATGACGTTGTCTCCGGACAAATGACGTTGTCTCCGGACAAACGACGTTGTCTCCGGACAAATGACGTTGTCTCCGGACAAACGACGTTGTCTCCGGACAAATGACGTTGTCTCCGAACACGAGAAGTTGTCTCCGGACAAACGACGTTGTCTCCGGACAAACGACGTTGTCTCCGGACAAATGACGTTGTCACTGGACAAACGACATTGTCTCCGGACAAATGACATTGTCTCCGGACAAATGACGTTGTCTCCGGACAAATGACGATGTCTCCGGACAAATGTATTCCCTGTGTAGACATTCATATAGTGCGTTCTGTCTAACGAAGTCACTAAGAACAAAAAACAGAATAACAAAACAACATAACCAAAGGGGTATCACAGTATGGAATAACAAGGTGTCAGATGACGTAACAATCAAAGGGGTATCACAGTATAAAATAACAAGGTGTCAGATGACGTAACAATCAAAGGGGTATCACAGTATGGAATAACAAGGTGTCAGATGACGTAACAACCAAAGGGGTATCACAGTATGAAATAACAAGGTGTCGCATGACGTAACAAACAAGGGGTATCACAGTATTACGTAACAAGGTGTCACATGACGTAACAACCAAAGGGGTATCACAGTATGGAATAACAAGGTGTCAGATGACGTAACAACCAAAGGGGTATCACAGTATGACGTAACAAGGTGTCACATGACGTAACAACCAAAGGGGTATCACAGTATGACATAACAAGGTGTCAGATGACGTAACAACAAAAGGGGTATCACAGTATGACGTAACAAGGTGTCAGATGACGTAACAACCAAAGTGCCGAGAAAGTAAGAACGCATAACCAAGCGTCAAAATAGCCTATACCTATAGAAACTAGCAATATTGATATAATACCTAGCATGTTCCTCACATACCGAAATTCTATTACGATTAAAAAAGGCTTTCAC
>NW_022982152.1:0-5472 GCF_902652985.1 Pecten maximus
ATAGGTCTTTTTCTACAAGCAAGTTTGCAGCCATTTTGATTTAACATGTTCCCCATATACGTTCTCTATTTTTCTATTACACTATTCTCTCTTTAGTGAAAAATGAAAGTAGAACATTTGAAAACAATCATCGATGTTGACATCTCATCATCTTTAAATAAAAATCGATTATCATGTAAAAATGTATTAACTATAGCATACCAGCTGTGTGTTTTATAAAGCATTCATGGAAATCAAAAATGAAAAACCCAAAACCTGTCATTGGTTCTTGGAAACACCTTAAACGTTTCTCCTTTTTGAAAAATCCATCATTTTCATGGTTGAAAAAATGTTTGCGCATCAGAAACTCTGCAATATGTTAAAGATGACAAATATGTATAAAAATGATTTATCTCTGTAAAAAGAGGGGAAAAACTACAGGCCAGACTGGGACTTGAACCTGGTCCTCTGAATTAAATACCGGAAAATAAAAATATTCATTTAGTTATCATAAATCATTCACAGAATATGCATTTGGTGTATGATGTATACTAGTAACCATATTACAAATACCTGTTTTGGAATGTACTTCCCATTTTCTCTCACATCCTGCTGCGAATAAGCGCATGACTGCAATAAAAAAAAAAAAAAAAAAATATTTAATCAGCCTGCAAAAGCATTGTGTCTATCACTAATTAGATAGAGAAATGCTACTCTGAAAGAAAATACAACTACTAAACCTATTTCACCAGCCATGGAAAACCTTCCAAATTAGCAGGCGGCAGCCTTTTTTAGAGTAATCATTAGTAGGGAGATTCTGATGAGAGTTTCAACAAAGTATTGTGGAATAAATTGTAAGCATCCATGTGCTTCCATTCTACTGAAACTTATTTAAAAAAAAATTTCTTCTCAGTATGCCTAATTGGTCTTTTTGCTTTAACAGTAAAGTTAAAGATGTCTGACTTCCATTTGAGATCTAAGTGCAAAGGTGACTCCCAAGTAAGTCGCTTTTATAATGTACATTACATTTATCTGGGTACAGATCATTTTTTCCCTTTATCCTCTCTAGCTAAAAAATTTACAACAACGGCAAATTCTAGGGCAGACCCACCATTTAATACAAAACTGTATCTTCTTCACCTAAGGATGTTTCTACAACAAATCTGGTTTGAAAATTTTCTCAGTGGTTCATGACTAGTACTTTGAAGTTGACAGACAACAGGCGCTGTGGCTAAGCTAATCAGCTGTGGTAAAAATTTGGCAGCGTTAGGCTCTCGACTTTTGGCTCAATGGTTAGAACGCTCTCCTACCCAAACGAAAAGGTCTCTGGTTCAATTTCCTGGTCCCGGTCAAACAGGATCTTTGTCACCCAGTACATGCATGTAAACTGGGACTATCTATGGGCCGAAATGTCCAGCCCGGAGCTGTATATGCAACAAATGTCGCAGAAACATTTACATTGGTACCTCGCACCTTGGAAGCGGTAGAAAGTCAAGTCCATGGGCATGGTCTAGTCTTATGTAAACAGAGCGCATGATTGATTAATTCAAATCACTGCCTCCGCTAGGGATCGAACCCTTTGGGCCCCTGGCTTATAGTCTTTCGCTCAACAGATCGAGCTAAAAAGAAGATCACCCTAGCCGAGCGGTGTATATTTTGGCTGGTATTTACCAGGGTTACTACTCCCCTCCAGGAAAGAACTCATCCTCGAGTTTGCTTTCGCAAGCAGTGATGAGTATCATTCCCTGAGTCCCTACATGGGCGCCAATGTAACAGAAAGCATGGATTTTTCAAATTCAAATCACTGCCTCCGGGCTAGGGATCGAACCCAGACCTCTTACTTACTAGACTTACGCTCAAACCGATGAGCTAAAAGAGAAAGATCTCCCTAGCCGACTCGGCGAGCGGTTTATATTGCAGCTAGTATTTACCAGGGTTACACTTATATTAAACCCAAAAGATCCCAGAGGGATCTTGGCGCCCACCATTGAATGATCTTTATAGGTTCCATGTCAGATTGATCTTTTCTCTACTTTTTCCCTTCTTCCCAAGTCTTACTAATCTGTGTAAATTCAGAAACAGCCCTCTAGATCTAGTACTTTTCAAACAAGGGGGAAACCATATATAAAAATTTAAGATTTACGATAATGGCTGTCTGTCGGCCATTTTTTTTCCGATTGGTCCCAAAATGCAATACCAGGGACCAAGGGGAAACCTCATATGAAATTTGAGAAAGATCCCTTCAGTACCCCCTTTTGTACAATAGCGATAACAAAACTTCAATTTTTCAAAATCAAGATGGCTGCCGTCAGCCAGGTTGTTTTTCTGACTTGTCTCAAAATCCATATGTATAACTAGACACAGAGGGCAAACCCCAAATGAAATTTAGAAAAAATCCTTTCAGCAATTTCTGATAAATAGCGATAACAATCTTCAATTGTCAAAACCAAAATGGCTGCCTGTCGGCCATGTTGTTTTTTCTATTAATCTCAAATGCAAAATGCCCTAACTAGGCACCAAGAGGAACCTACATATGAAATTTGAGAAAAATCCCTTCAGTACTTTTCTGAGAAAAAGCGATAACAAACTTCAAATTTTCAAAATACAAGATGGCTGCCTGTCAGCCAGTTGTTTTCTGACTGGTCTCAAAATCCAATATGTATAACTAGACACAAGGGCAACCTACAAATGAATTCAGAAAGATCCTTTCAGCAATTCTGTAAATAGCGATAAACAATCTTCAATTTTCAAAATCCAAGATGGCTGCCTGTCGGCCATGTTGGTTTTTCTATTTAATTCCCCAAATGCAAAATGCATACTAGGCACCAAGAGGAACCTACCCTATGAAATTTTAGAAAGATCCCTTCAGTACTTTCTGAGAAATAGCGTTAACAAACTTCAATTGTAAAATCCAAGATGAAATGCCTGTCGGCCATGTTGTTTTCCGAATTCTCAATGCAATATGCATAACTAGGCACAGAGGGGAACCTACTATGAAAATTTCAGAAAGATCCCTTCAGTACTTTCTGAGAAATAGCGTAACAAACTTCAATTGTCGAAATCCAAGATGGCTGCCTGTCGGCCCCTGGGTTTTTTTCAGATTAGTCTCAAAATGCAAAATGCCCTAAATAAACACCGAGGGGAAAACCCACATATGAAATTTTCAGAAAGATCCCTTCATAAGTATCCCGAAAATAGCGAAAAACTTCAATTGTCAAAATCCAAGATGGCTGCCTTTCGGCCATGTTGTTTTCCCAATTGGTCTCAAAACGCAATATGCATAACTAGGCACCAAAAGGAACCTATATATGAAATTTCAGAAAGATCCCTTCATAAGTTTCTGAGAAATAGCGATAACAAACTTCAATTGTCAAAATCCAAGATGGCCCGCCTATCGGCCATGTTGTTTTCCGATTGGTCTCAAAATGCAATATGCATAACTAGGCACCAAGGGGATCTACATATGAAATTTGAGAAAGATCCCTTTAGTACTTTTTCAAATAGCGATAACAAACTTCAATTGTTCAAAATCCAAGATGGCTGCCTGTCGGCCATGGTGTTTTCGATTGGTCTCCAAAAAGCCAATCGCATGTTGGTTATGTTGCTTCCCGTTTTGTGCTCATTAGTGTATTATGTAAAATACATTGTTGTACATTGTTTGCAACTTGTACATTCCAGTGACGTCACATTGTTTACAGATCCCGCGTTGTGTCTGCACTGCCTGACACGAGGCTTCATTTTGTGTTTTTTTAGTGTTTTTGTTAGTTTTTTTTACAATTCAATTGATCAGGTATGGGTTAAACCAACCCCAATCAATATGAGGTGTGAATGTTTAAATTTTTAAGTTTAAACGGCATGTTGCGGAAAATACTTTTAACTTTTTCACTTTGACAGTGCATCGTGATCGGAGCTTCGATCGGCTGTCATGGCCACGACGAGGACGGTGGTTTTATCACAGTGTCGAATTTACAAACTTGCATGTACAGCCAAACGCTAACTGTACCTTTGGCTTTGGAAAACATCTGTAAATAATTTTTTGAATTAATACGATCCATTGCCCTTCGTTTATTAAAGTTTGTTCTTTTTATAAAAGCCGATTTCGATACTTAAAACACTGAAGAGTTCCAATATTGGAGAATGAACATTAACACTTGCTCTATAAATCGTCCTAGAGCACCCGACTACCCTATCAATACTTATGAAACAGGTAAGAGCGTGAAGGTAATTGTATGAGAACAACGAAAGTGCTGTACATTCTTACGAAAATGACAAACAAACGTCAAAATTACTTAAAAGTAGTCAATTAATCGCACTTCTTCATTAAACAACCAGTTTTATAACGCCGTTATGTAACCATACTTGAATAATAGAAGAATGTACAGCACTTTTTCCTCGGTTTCTTAGCACGATAATAAGTGGCATCATATTTGTTTGTACGACAAAATACGTTGGTCGGGTGCTCTGCCATATTTACCGACCAAGTGTTAATGTAGTCCTTCGTGCGGTCACGTGACCACGCGAGAAGTGGAGGACCGACAAAAACATCCCGATAAAGACGTTGGACACCTACATTAAAATCCGATCAAGAAAACAACAGAACTATACTGGGAAATCATTAAATATTGAATTTATATAAAAACATGACGATTTTTGTTCTTTTTTTATTATAAATGCAACATTAACCCACATGCGTATGCATAACTAGGCACCAAGGGAATCTACAATGAAATTTGAGAAAGATCCCTTCAGTACTTTTTCAGAAATAGTGATAACAAACTTCAATTGTCAAAATCCAAGATGGCTGCCTGTCGGCCATGTTGTTTTTCCGATTGGTCTCAAAATGCAATATCATAACTAGGCACCAAGGGAAGCCTACATATGAAATTTGAGAAAGATCTCTTCAGTACTTTCTCAGAAATAGCGATAACAAACTTCAATTATCAAATCCAAGATGGCTGCCTGTCGGCCATGTGTTTTCCGATTGGTCTCAAAATGCAATATGCATAACTAGGCACCAAGGGAAACATACAAATGAAATTTGAGAAAGATCCCTTCAGTACTTTCTCAGAAATAGCGATAACAAACTTCAATTGTCAAAATCCAAGATGGCTGCCTGTCGGTCATGTTGTTATCCGATTGGTCTCAAAATGCTATATGCATAACTAGCACCAAGGGGAACCCACATATGAAATTTGGGAAAGATCCCTTCAGTACTCTCTGAGGATTAGCGATAACAAAATTGTTTACGGACGGACGGACGAGGGACGGACGGACGGACCACGGACGCAGGGCGATTTGAATAGCCCACCATCTGATGATGGTGGGCTAAAAATCAAATAGCCAGAAATATCTTACTATATACATGTATCAGTATTCTGGCTAGTTTTTAATATAGGGCTAGACATACTTTGCTTTAGTCTAAATAATCCGAAGGGTTCTGATGTAAGAATATCCTTTTAAGCTGCCTTTGTTTTTTTGTGGCTGGTTTTTAAA
>NW_022982153.1:0-5468 GCF_902652985.1 Pecten maximus
CTAAATTTTCACGATATAAGATGGTCAAGTCAAAATCTTTGTTTTTATAGTAATAAAATATATATCAGATAATATAAACTTTCAACCAGATATTACAGAATTGACAAAACATTATATACTGATGTATTCCCAAAGTTGATTCATATTTTATTTTTAAAGGCGCACAATGTTAACTGTTAAATGAATTTCTTTTAAAGGTTCTCTATAAGTACATGTCCTCGGTCCAAAGCGGTTTTGCCCAAAATGAGTTGAAGTGACTGAATAACAGTTCAAAATGTTCTATTCCTTTACAAATATATGGTAGAATCAAATATTACACATGGTAGAAGGATCTTCAATTCAAGTCCTTTAAAGCTGATATAATTTAATGCACCTTGGGTCTGTAGTAGGTGAGGAGACCCAGGTTATTTGTTTACTCTGCAGTAATTAGGGAAAATACAAAAACAGAAATGATATTGAATATTGATATTGGAAATTAAAATAACACAAACTTGAACAGAAGTATCAGAATGGGATATATGTGCAATAGTATGCACACACATACTGTATTTATGTACATGTGTATATCTACATATAATAATCAAAAATATATAATGTCCTTGTGATGGATATACATAGTAATAATAATAAAAAACACAAACCAGAACTTCACACTAGCGCTTTCAACATGCTTTGAGAGCATGTTGAAAGCGCTAGTGTGAATTTCTGGTTTGTGTTTTTTATTATTATTACTATACATATAATATATACATCTATATATATAAGGGTCAAAGAAGTAATATGAACAGTATAATCCAGATAACACTGGATCCTCACATAAATGTATGGAGGATACGAATTACTTGTAATGATTATATGGGGCAAAGAAGTAATTCAAACAGTGTAAACAATAAGGTTTGTTAAATTTTCGAGGATATATATATATATATATATTGGCACTTAGACTGATACACAGTGGCCTGAGTAGTAGGACCAAAAAGCGTAAAATTGACGAAACTTCTAAACTTCCAGATATGAAGAAATCAAACATCTCTCATGGATTTTCATCCAGACTTTTTTTTCAAAATATTGCCGGTAGATTTCTTTTTTGACCACAGGGTGTCCTGTTACCCTATATAGATGGGTTATAGAAATATTTTTTAATTGATGTACAGATATCACACTTTTTGGCTTATTTAATTTGTTCAATTAATTTATTAAACAAAAGCGAGTTTAGAACCATCACTATTTAATAGCAGCGGTTTCAATATTTGTATAAAGTCCACTTTTAACAGTGTTATTTAGTTGCATGCTGTCGGATTGAATTGGAACTGGTGAGGGTACTGATACCATCATACTGTTGTACATGCACCTATCCATCACTTAGAGGAAAGTTTTTAAAGGTTCACCTATTTTTGGGTAAAATAAAAATGTTAACATTGAATTTTGTGAAGTTATGTTAAGATTCACTTTAAACTGTGTTATAAATGCAATATTAATTTAATTGAAGCTCAAATGTCTTTACAGATTCACATATTTTGGCCTCAAAACTGAATATTGAGAATTTCCATTAAAGTTCAGTTTTTAATTGCAATGTCTGACTGAACAATTGGTTACTGATTTTATTTAATTAAAATGACATATATTACATAAACACACACACATATATATATATATATATATATATACGTATACAAGTGGCAATTAAATTAGCTGTGCTTTTCCAAGGCTTTGTCTTCATTCATATTACACTTATCATTTTGCACTAAACAAAGTAAAATGATTGAGAGTAATTGTTGAATTCCGCAACCCTAATTCATTCTAAAGTACGTCTCCATACGTGTAGTGTGTAGTGAATTGTCATTGTGTACACCTGGTACGTAAATTATACAAATATTCAGACACTGACAATATTCACATGACGCATATAAAACATTTTCCCAACAGTAGTAGCCCAATCATCGGTAACGAGATGAACTGACTGAAATCGGGCTGCCGGAAAAATCGATAAGTTATAAATATCTTTCGACAAATTGTGAAACGGTTTGCAATACACGAGACTGTGAATTCGTGAATAAATGTTTCTTATTCTGTTTAGTTGAGATATTATTGTTTTGTCATGCCAAAGATTAAGAAGATCAAAGACATAAAGATGATATTTTTCGGTTTCAGAAGAATCAAATGAGCTAACTGACTTAAATGGAGGAAGTCAGCTTAGTTCCTGAACAAATGGAATAAGTTCTAGTTCTTGTCGGTACATTTTATAACAATAGAACAAAAGGTTGTTCGAGGAAAAAAAAAATCACGACGAGTATCATTTGCAAAACAAGTCCTATGCAAAGGTAAACGTTATCCATAAAACATAGAAATGTATACGTTCATCGCCAGTCACAATTCAGTCGACCGTGACCCCGCTCGGCGATGAATACTTTCAGCCGATTTTTCAACAAAGCTTTCATCTGGTGTACAATATGTGCTAGTAAATCATGACAAATCCAATATTGTAACAGTACAAATCAGAGACATAATATTTCTTTTTGAAGCTTTTGCACAGCGAAATGCTGCGATTTAGTGGAGTCGGTAGAAGTGGGGCTATTGCTCTGACAATGCAGGGCCATTCGCATTTTACCCAGGTAAATGAGACAACCCATTTAGTTGGGTGTCTTAGAGCAACGGCGAGATTGGCCGACTGTCCCAGGCGCGGATGCCCGCACATTACGTCGACACGTCAAGATAGAGGCAACGTCTTTCGCACCTCAGGGACTGATTATATTCGAAGCCGGAGACAGCACAATCAAATTATGTTCACTTCGGTCGGCCAGTATGTGCAACAACAGTTAGGAATCAATCGTGGGGTTTTCATTAAATGCCTCGACGTCCCTATGTCAGTCCACCACTAACTCAGAGGCGACGACAACAACGAATGAAGTTGCTGATTGTACATGCACCTAATCGCTTTCATTTGGCCAATTAGAGACGCGTGTTGTTCACTTATGAAAGTTGAACATTTGGTGACCTTTTAATTTTTTTATCTCTTTCCTTAAAGTATTGATGAAAAAGGTTGCCCCAGACATTTTCTATATATGATATGATCACATAACCTCTGTATAATGAACACTTTTTCAGTTAGTGCCATTTTAAACATTCAATACATGACGCCATGGCGGCCATATTGGATTTCGGACCGAATCCATGATAACAAGACATAGTCAGTACCATCTCATAGTCATTTTGTCAATTTATATGCTGAACCCCACTGGTGGAATATGAGAATAAAACTTAAAAAGTGAGTTGTCAGCATACCCAAAATATCAAAGGAATTATTCAAAATGGCGTACCGCGTTAACAACAAATGCTTCCAAAAACCAAAGACATCAAAATCATCAACATGACATACTGCATCATACTATGAAAGAAATTTTGAAAATTATCGAAAAATGAAGATTTCCCAAAGATAGACTAACTTGGCCCCTTGGCGAGTTTTTTATTTGACTTCTGACCTTAAACATGTAAAAATAAGCATGAAAATATCGAAATCATGTCTTCTTCTTATTATCCACTTTGGTGCATTCCATATCAAACTCAGAAATTAGTAGAACCATCCCTTATCTGTATTACAGAACTGAGAATGTAGAACAGCCATGCCTCATCTACTGCAGGTTAGTAAGAATATAGTACAGCCATGCCCTATCCCATGTGGGATAGTTACGTAATCAGAATGTACAGCACACAGTTCTGATCCTCTGTAGGAAACTCAGAAAGTATTACACCAACGTCTCATCCACTGTAGGGAACCCATGCCTTATCCCCCTGTAGGGATATAAGAAAGCAATACACCAATTTATCAACCATTGAAGGGTCTTAAGGGACTGATTTCTCAATTCACCCGCTTGATCGTTTGTTCAGATGCCATTTAAATGGTGATATATCGGGGAAAACGTATTTTAGATTTCGAACTCTTGTGAACAAAGAGGTTTCTCTATAGCAATGTCTCTTTTTGATGCTGAAACAGCTGTCGTTTGTAGCCGTATTTCGCCTTTTCACATCAATTTGACCTGGTTTGAATTCAACGATCGGCCTAAATGTTCTGAAAGAAACAGCAGAAGAACTGTAATTGCGAGACCTAACATGCTGAGTTATTGCAGGATTATTGAGGCCGTAAGACGAAAATGTTTTGAATGAGCCCTGTAGCCATACATTTATTTAGTACGTTAAAGGATTTTATCCCCTGATTCATAATTATTTAACCTAAAACTGCAATATCAAGAAAGGCCTTATCTAATCATGATGTACGAACGCAGGAGTGTTGACATGATTTTGCGATGTCATCTCCTAGCAGTTTATTGTGTGCCCAGATGGTGACAAAAGATCTATACCTTCAAAATATATTTCCTCAAAAATCAATATTCTCGGGTCAAGAAATGTATTTTCTTATTGATTGTTTGTTCAAAACATGTAATAAAATATCTTTCGGTGGTACTTTGATATCTCCAGAACCAATTAATTACTTCAATCGAAATCATAATGACTTATCGCACTGACCCTTACCAGTTCACTCAGGTTAAAAGTGAAAATAACCAGGTTTCGATATTCCATGAAAAAAGTCGCGTGAAAAATTATGTTGATCATTATTGGATACATGGACGTAATTGTAGGATATTATTGATCAAAGACAACCTGAGAAAACTATATGTATTACATGTAAACCTAAATGATGATTGTTTTCTATATCGTCAAAGAACTGTTGTTCCTTATATATTGGTACACTCTGCAAAATTGCAAACAAAGGGGTCATTAAACTCATTATTTTAAATGACTCTCCAAACATTATGGTATGATATATTTCAATGTTTTCTTCAATTAGCATGACAAAAAGCAGAAGCAACAATTGTTTGAGATTATCGTGTTGAATACCATGACCCAAATACATTCTATAGTACGGCTCTATTAGTGTAGCGTAGATCACGCGCATATAACATTGTTCCTTGAAACAGCCCATGTGTATAGAAAGTTGAGCCAAGGATAAATGTCTAGCAGCGACAGATTGGCCAGTATGTTATGAAGTGAGAAAATAGATATGTAGACTAATAGGTAACTATCAATAAGAAATGTTGATATAACTTCCGTAAGTCCGATTGATCCCCCCCATCCCCCACCCCCACCCCAAAAAAAGGTTTAGGTAATAATAATAAACAGGTAAACATTTAAGATTTTTGAGAATTTTTATTGCAAAATTCACCAATTTTCAAAATAGCTACCATGGGGAAAATTTGAGCTGAAGGACCCAAGTTTTTTTTATTAGGTGTTATATGAGACCCTAAACTGTTGTTATAAACCATAATTGTCATATTGAATTCAAGAATTTGAATGAAATACTCAAAAACGTTAACACTAACGTCTTTAATGGTTGTTAAAAAATACTACTATCATCTCGTCAGTAAGTGTTTGTCCAAACTAAATGGATGATGAAAACGTTATATAGGTACACT
>NW_022982154.1:0-5407 GCF_902652985.1 Pecten maximus
TGAGAATAGCGGACCCGGGGCCCCTCAAATTTCATGTAATGACGGTAACCTTTCAACAGCCTGGTGTCGATTAATTATACTTTTATTACCATGTATATGTTTTCAGTTGTATCGTCCATCGTAAGTATTTATTGGATGATCCACCTCAATTATGAAATACAAATTCATATGTGTAATGTATTGCTAATGCAATCGTTGTTATACGTTGAATAATATCTGCAATGATGTACAATATGACAGTGTACTTGATGTCAGCCCATTTTGATAAAAACTATTTTTAGGGAAATATTGTAGTTATTAAAGTTCAAGATCACTCACGAGTCATAAATCCAGTAATATTGGATATAGTCGTCATTTAGTGTTAGGAGCTGAGTCAATACATTGTAAATGTATCCTGTGACTACTAACTGGTGACCGTCTTCTTTGGAAAAACGGAAATGTAATCTTTCTGGTTAATGGTGGACAATGAACCAAGTGTCCGCAGTAGCATTATTTCATTCTTACGGAATGGGGACGGGTCAAAAGGCGGTTTTGTCATCATTTCTAGAGTACTTAGGACGGTCGGATCTTGGTCAGAATTTTTGCGCATCTCGAGTTGGATATGGGGAACACAGAAATGTGCTCAATCCGGTAACCATTTAAAAAGTGGACAATGAGCCACGTGTCCACGGCAGCATTATTACAATTCTGATTTAGCTGACCTTTGTATAGATAGCGTTTTGTGCATGACCTCGGAGAGGCCACATAAGGGGCTCATTATTTTGATCTCGACTTATTTTTGTATATACATTTGAAGTATTTAGCTAGCAGCATGTCTGTTTGAGAAAATTATCTTTCTATAGTAAGTTTCATAAACTTTACAATTATTTGAACATTTCGTAGTTTTAAATACACGGCTTAAAGATATTGTGTATCATTATTTATGTGTCCATCGGGGACATCTCTTGCATGGCTAATATCACGGACATACACTTGCATGTATATTACCGGTAGATATCGAAATCAGTGCTTATAGTTTCCCAACTATAGTAGCTAATCATTTAATTACTTTCATATCAGAAAAAAATCGTCACAAATGCATTGCTCTACTCGAGCTGACTTGAATTATATTTTTTGTAATCGTATGATGTTGATGAGATGTATACTCGCAAGACAAATAAAGAATTGAAAGAATTGTTACCATTTTAGCAGCCTGGTACAAAATTATTATGTGAGATAAAGGATAATCGATTGCCTTCCCGATCTCTTTTTGACAGCAAAGAAATACTGTACATGTGGTACGGACTTCGATTACAAAACAGGGCATTATAGTATATACGTATGTATATCCGTATATCTTATGTTGTATATATACTATTAAATGGAAATTGTCAAATAAAATACAGTTTAAACTATATAGACCACAGAATGATTGTGTGTGTAGTCCGATATTCTTTCTTTATTGTGAGAAAAACAATATATTGGTGTCATCTGTCATGTGTATGTGATAAAAACGTCAACAAAAACACATTTTAAACACATTTTAATCAATTATAACGACAAAATGGGAATATTTCCTGTCCTTTTTATTTCGGAATTTAAAAAAAACAAACTTACTGACTATGCGAAAGTCAACATTATTATCGAGACCTAACACCTAAATAATGTGAAGTATTTAGTCATTCACCGAGCTATTGACTAGTCTATTTTATGTCCGATGAAGCCTGAGATTAGATTAACTGTAATTGTATTAATTAATTCCTGTAAAAACGCAATCATTGAAAATTTGCAAAGAAATAACATATTCTAAATTATTACCGCTCAAATCCAAATAAAACTTAACTAAAAGGTCTGTTACAAGGTCATAACTATAACTTCTAAATGGTTTGTCTTTTTTTTTCTAAAAAAAATCTCTTCTTTGATTACGTGTATGTAATATAATCCTATGAATATTCATATATATGTACGTGTGATACAATGTTAATGTTCCTCATGTAACACATTTCCATGTGTTATAGTATCTAAATAAAACTGTGTATGGAGACCACGTGGTTAAAATTGCGTCATTTACAAATCATGATTGGAGTTAATCAATGTGATATAGATAAATCTTCTATACACAGGACAAATACCGGTCGTGTACAGTGTAGTTACCGTTATAGAAATGTTTTCACCTGCTGTTAACATCTGCCAATCACAGATTTTGATTACAATAGGAAGTATATCTGTATCGCAGTATAGTGATAAGTTGTAAAACTTAAACTAATAAAAGAAACTGAAACAGTGACCCCATCGGACCCCTACGGGGTTTTTTTTACCTGCGGGCAGAATGTTGTTACATAAGGATTTAGCCAGTATGTTTTCTTATCTACATGTACCTGTATCTCACCTCTTACATTGGGGTCTTCCCCGAACACCAACTCTGGTTAGGGTGGGGTGTTTACATAGGGGTTAAGGTGTGTTGATAGGGAGTTATAGTCTGTTACAGAAATGTTCTCAGTGTAAGAACACAGGTAAATCCGAACACAGGTAAATCAACTCACCTGATTCAAGATTGCATTCATTCAAGACACACAAAGTGTGTAACAAGAGCCAATATGACAAACCAGTGTATAAGAGTGCATATACTAACATGGCTATAAACAATGTTATCTCACTATACATATAATAACTACAATACAACATATGAAATATTATACTTATCTATTATCTACTTGAAATACAAAGTTTTTCTACAATTATCAGGAAATGACTCACTCTAGATAATAATGACTTGTTACATATTTCAAACATACGTTCCATTTTAATTAAACTTGGATTTATATAGTAATAATTTGGAATGTATTTGTGTCTAAACTCTGTCACTAAAATGTTATCGCATTGAAATAAATAGTGGTATTCATCACCAATAGTGTATGACATAATAAGCAATCACGATTTTTACGTGGTATACCAATCCAATTACCAGTTTCAACAGGTAACTTTAAATTTGACATTCTAAATTTGCTGATGATAATGCGTTCTTGGGAATTAAGCTTAATTAGATAAGACTCAATGCTAAACTGTTTTTTAAAGATAGAGTAAAATTGTCCACGAGACGATGATTGGATAGTTACATGAAAAAATCAGATGTCTCACTTCCGTTTCGAACGCATTATTTAGTGTTATCATATAAATTATTGATAACTTTGAAAATTTTACCCGTGAGGGAAGAGGTCTGCATTTTTCTCCATAATCCGATACGCCACACCGTATCAAACGCTTTTTTAAAATCAATAAATGAACAGTATAGTTTTTTTTTATTTTTAGAGAAATAGAGATAAGAACATGTAGTATGAAAATAGTTTCAGTGGTTGTGTATCCTTTTCTAAAACAAGATTGTGCTCGAGATATACGACTATATTTGTCTAACAATACTTAGTTGTTTTTTTTGTTTTTTTTTTAGTTTAGATGTATTTATTTATATATATTTTAATCTAATATTGTCATTATATTTATATATTGTAATCTGATATTGTTACTATTAACAATAAGATATATAGTTAGGCATAGTGCTTTGAAAATTAGATTTTTTATTTATATATTATATAATATTGTCATTTCATTTTTATTACTAGTAAAATCATCTATATGACAGTGCTTTGTATTAGAAAACTATATCTGATTTATTTACCTGAGTTGACCCTATATTTTTTACCTGAGTTGGTATTCCATATTGAAACAGACTATAACTTAACTTCAAAGAACTTCCTACAATAACACCTCCCTTTGTCTTCACCAGAGTTGGTGTTCGGGGAATGAGCCCTTACATTTAGGTCTTTTAGAATAAGGCACCTGGCGTTTTCCTTTTGAGGCCGTAATATCGGAAGTAAAACCCGTTAAATCCGTATGCGATGATAGTTGTATTAATCATTCTTAAAGCATAAACATATATTTCAGATTTAAATTAGGTACGTAATTAGTATTGTTGAAAGTTTTACATTTATATTATGTACGTATTGGTTTAATGGTAGCAACATATCAAGATATACACATGCATTGAAATAAGAGCAATTACTTTCACTATATCTTTATATATACCCACCCCCATCCCTTCCGCTCTCTCTTCCGCTCAAACCAATTTGTAAACATGTTAAAAAATTATATATTAAAATATCATATTAAGCCATCTTGCTGTATTTTTTTTCATGTATACTTGTGTCGGGAAAGGTGGTTTTTGCCCAATCTCTTAAATACATATAAATTACAATAAAAATATGTTTAAATACAAAATCAGGGTAACTATTTATGTCAGGTTTCGTAAGAAAATAGAACACTCATTATCCATATTTTTATTTCAACACATCTTATTAACGAGATGTTAAGTCAATAGGATTGGACATCAGACATAGCCTATATAGATCGATATCGTGATACATTTATTTATTGATCTTCATATTACTTTAATAAGGACGATCTTGGATATTTTACCCAAACGTGCATATACAATTTACATATATATACACACAATACTAATCATAATAACAACATTATCCTTAATAAATCATGTACATGTATTTGTTTCAACAAGCACATACAAATGTACATGTATAATGTATATATAAAGATATTACAAAAATATCATATATATATATATATATATGAATGGATTGGACAACAAACTAAGCCTACATGTATCAGTGTATACTGCCCATCGCCAGCCGTCGAAAAACTGTATCGGTACCCTGTACATTGCGCGTGCATTGTGCATACTACGACGTTTACCGTGCATTGAATACATTTGTAGGTAACTCAGACGGGCATGGCTACATAACGGCTGGCGATCGTACAATTCGACCACATTTCAAATCCTGCCTATATCAAAGAAAAGGTTTCATTGACAGAACTAATTGTCTTCTTTTTTCTAATACGTCATACATAACTACGATACTTTAAGTGGATATACCACGCACAAATGTATCAGTATAAGATAAATTATTGTTCGCGCACAGCGCCTAGCGAGAGATTAACTAGGGTACATGTGAAATATTACGTGACTTATTGCCAATTTACATCACCTTATACCAAAATAGATATAAACATATATATTGCACTCATATTTTGCTCGGTTGTTATCGTTGTAAGCTTCGCAACTTGTAGATATGTACACATGTATGCAAAATAGATAAATGTTGGTGGTTTGATCTCTTAATCTTCCGTATGCTGCATAAACTGATGGTTTTGATTTCTATTATTCATGTAGTTAGTCTAATTGACATCCAAACTTAAATATTTCATCAACTATGTTTTCCCCCCATGTTATTGACACCAGCGAATATCAAATCTGAGAACTACCTTTTATTTGAAAATGGTCACCTTTAGGTCGAAACAGGCCAAATTGCGTCATGTTCCTCTTTCATACGATCAAGCTAACATGTACATGTAACCC
>NW_022982155.1:0-5498 GCF_902652985.1 Pecten maximus
ACATTTCCCATCTAGCAGATTATAAACAATAACAAACCGAATGGAAATAATCATCGTCGTTATGATAATACGACATCAGTAAACAAGGTGGTAATTACCTAAGGAATTTAAACATGTTTAAGCGACTACAGCTATAAAAATCACGCTTGAAAAATATTATTAGGCGTTATAATTTTTGATATATCATAAAACAAAGACTTTCCCTTAATTACTAAAATAAAAGTGTCATCAATTGTTTTGTAAATATCTTAATCAGTTAGAAACAATACCGGTACTGTTCAATAGTGTACAAGAATACAAAATTCATTAACCTAGAATAGAATAATTAAAGCTAGAAAACAAATCAGAAATAAAGTATCCCTCTCATCATTTATCTTGGGTCAACACAGTCAGAGCATGCAAGAAAACGACAGCAGAACGCATGGCAATACAGACGCCGACGGCTGCCTTAAATATGTTTCAGGTTTAATTACAAATTATGTGAACCCCAGATTTTTTTTATGAACTGACCATGCCCTACGATCATCCAGCGGACAATGGCGATGCCTTATGTTCATTCAGCGGACAGTCAGAAATCGACCATCCATGCCCTATAATCATCCAGCGGTCAGTCAGAAATCGACCATCCATGCCCTATCATCAGCCAGCGTACAGTCAGAAATCGACCATCCATGCCCTATCATCATCCAGTGGTCAGTCAGAAATCGACCATCCATGCCCTATCATCATCCAGCGGACAGTCGGAAATCGACCATCCATGACCTATCATCATCAAGCGGACACTCAGAAATCGACCATGCCCTATCATCATACTAGTACTGGACAATTTGATATACTTACCAGGCAGATTTCTCTGTGTCTGTGTATCTTGCAAGCTCAACTACAAAGATCAAAAGTTCACTTAAACACACACTGATAATATACAAATAATGAACAAAACAATGATTCACATGAAAATTTGTGAAAAACAATATATTTTTGTTACATGCATTTACATCGCGCAAGATGCTATTTTGCATACATGATGTATATATGTAATATAGTTTTAGATTATTTGTATGAATATAGATGATTATGTCTCCTGTATAAACAAATATGGCTTAAAACAAGTTAGGGTACAATACATACCTGTAGTATATCATACATACCCCCACAGACCTGTATATATACATACCTGTAGTATATCATACATACCCCCACAGACCTGTATATATACATACCTGTAGTATAGCATACATACCCCTTAGACCTGTATATACATACCTGTAGACTATCATATACCCACCATACCTGTATATATACATACCTGTAGTATATCATACATACCCCACAGACCTGTATATATACATACCTGTGGTATATCATACATACCCTCAAACCTGTATATATATATACCTGTAATATATCATACATACCCTCAAACCTGTATATATACATACCTGTAGTATATCATACATACCCTCAAACCTGTATATATACATACCCTCAAACCTGTATATATACATACCTGTAGTATATCATACATACCCTAAAACCTGTATATATACATACCTGTAGTATATCATACATACCCTAAAACCTGTATACTGTATATACATACCTGTAGTATATCATACATACCCCACAGACCTGTATATATACATACCTGTAGTATATCATACATACCATAAAACCTGTATATATACATACCTGTAGTATATCATACATACCCTCAAACCTGTATATATTGTAATACATACCTGTAGTATATCATACATACCCCTAAAACCTTTATATATACATACCTGTAGTATATCATATCATATATACCCTCCATACCTGTATTTCTACCACAATACCCTGTGTTATTCAACTCTCAGACCATCAGTTAATCATTACAGCTGTTGATTAACAATCTGTTTATACCACACGTGGTATAAACTCTGTACGCATTTTGATTAACACGGCGAACTTTGATCCAAGCTGCAATTGTTATTGACGTCATCAATACTCTAATGACGTCACATCACCGGGTCCCGGACGTCACCGGTACACTTTATTTGCATACGCGAAATTATACTTGGCCACGTTTCCCTTTGATTCAAGCCGATATTATTGTCGTAGAAACAGGTCACACGACTCGAAATTGTTGGATATGGAATTTATTTCACACTCGTAAGTTATTTTTTAAAAGTTGCAAAAAACACTCGCTAAAGCTCGTGTCTTTTGTAACTTTTAAAAAATAACTTACTCGTGTGAAATAAATTCCATATCCAACAACCACTCGTTGTGTAACCTCTATATATACATACGTGTAGTATATCAAACATACCCCACAGACCTGTATATATACATACCTGTAGTATATCAAACATACCCCACAGACCTGTATATATACATACCTGTAGTATATCAAACATACCCCACAGACCTGTATATATACATACCTGTAATATAATCATACATACCCCACAGACCTGTATATATACATACTTGTAGTATAATCATACATACCCTCAAACCTGTATATATACATACCTGTAGTATAATCATACATACCATCTCAAAACCCATTGTTTTGCGTATGCTTTTTTCGTCATCTCTTTGAATTTTCAAGGCCTCCTGGTATTCCTTTTCGAACATATTAAATTCTCTTCTTTCTCTTTCGTGTATTTTATTTCCCAGAAGACTCCTTATCCTACGCCAATAAAATTCATCCTGTCGAAAAACATTTTCGCCCTTCAATGCGTTGATACCAAGGGGTACTTTGTATTTTGTTTTTTCGTTATACGTATGTATTGGTACCACCCTCCATTTCTTTGTTTCATCAGTAATAGAATCCATGAGTAATGACTCTGCTACTAGTTATCAAAGTCATCTTTAACGAATGATTTTGTTAGATACAGGAATGCATACGTGCTTCTTTCATAAGCTTTCTCCAAAGATCCTAATCCAGTTCCTTCAAATCGTGCATCATCATAAAACACCGTTTTAACTTTTACACGTCTTCCCTTTCCTAAATCGAGGATAAGGCTGTCTATACTTTGTAGGAATGTTTCGGCCGCACCACGGTCCTTCTGACTACACACCATCATGACATCGCTTTGAGGAGCCTTGAGATCAGGTGGAAATCTATCCTTATATTTCTGAATCAGTCGTATCATTGTTTCGGCTTTCACTCGTTCTTCGGACGAAAAAAGATGAAGGAAACTGTACTCAGTTTCTAGATCTGGTAAATAGATATAAGGTTGGTATGTGATAAAATCGGATGTCAAATGAAAAGTGTTTTATTCTGAAAATCTTAAACAAGAAGTCAAAGTTCAATGAATGACCGCCACTAACGTAACATATATATAAGGTTGGTATGTGATAAAATCGGATGTCAAATGAAGTGTTTTATTCTGAAAATCCTAAACAAAAAGTCAAAGGTCAATGAACGACCGCCACTAACGTAACATATATATAAGGTTGGTATGTGATAAAATCGGATGTCAAATGAAAAGTGTTTTATTCTGAAAATCCTAAACAAAAAGTCAAAGGTCAATGAACGACCGCCACTAACGTAACATATATATAAGGTTGGTATGTGATAAAATCGGATGTCAAATGAAAAGTGTTTTACTCCGAAAATCCTAAACAAAAAGTCAAAGGTCAATGAACGACCGCCACTAACGTAACATGTATATAAGGTTGGTATGTGATAAAATCGGATGTCAAATGAAAAGTGTTTTATTCTGAAAATCCTAAACAAAAAGTCAAAGGTCAATGAACGACCGTCACTAACGTCACATATATATAAGGTTGGTATATGATAAAATCGGATGTCAAATGAAAAGTGTTTTACTCTGAAAATCCTAAACAAAAAGTCAAAGGTCAATGAACGACCGCCACTAACGTAACATATATATAAGGTTGGTATGTGATAAAATCGGATGTCAAATGAAAAGTGTTTTATTCTGAAAATCCTAAACAAAAAGTCAAAGGTCAATGAACGACCGTCACTAACGTCACATATATATAAGGTTGGTATATGATAAAATCGGATGTCAAATGAAAAGTGTTTTACTCTGAAAATCCTAAACAAAATGTCAAAGGTCAATGAACGACCGCCACTAACGTAACATATATATAAGGTTGGTATGTGATAAAATCGGATGTCAAATGAAAAGTGTTTTATTCTGAAAATCCTAAACAAAAAGTCAAAGGTCAATGAACGACCGCCACTAACGTCACATATATATAAGGTTGGTATATGATAAAATCGGATGTCAAATGAAAAGTGTTTTATTCTGAAAATCCGAAACAAAAAGTCAAAGGTCAATGAACGACCGCCACTAACGTAACATATATATAAGGTTGGTATATGATAAAATCGGATGTCAAATGAAACGTGTTTTATTCTGCAAATCTTAAACAAGAAGTCAAAGTTCAATGAATGACTGCAACTAAGGTAAAATAACAACATTACGAATTCACAGACCACAGAATCACAGAGGCAAAGAAAATCATGATAAACCCCGAAATGAAACGAAATATCTTGCGACTTTAAAACGATGAAAATGTATTCTATGTTCTTACCAATGTCACTATCTGTAACGATTTCCACTTGTGACTCGTTATCTGCGCACTCGTTGGTTTCCATGGTAGCATCAGGTACCACTTGCGACGACAGTCGATTCACCGATGGTCGATCTAAATGTTGTAAGTGAAATAAAACACAACAACGACAAATTTAGAAATACTCTACCAACGAATGAACATGTTCATGGCAAAAAGGATACATTTTCAGAATCAAGCTGTGAACAATTAAGCATCATTATTTGTATACCACCAAAAGACATTGTGTGACACTACGACCCAGGCGAGATTAGTCAATAGATGAATAAACCGACATCTGACCATAGAAACAGGAAGCAAGATGGTCATAAAGATTCTAACGACTACATATGCCGTGACTTCTAGGAGCCAGTTAGGCCGTATAAACATGGCTACCACAGATTTAGAAAATGAGAAAACTACAGGCTAATTAGAGGAACAGACTTTAGATACAAGACACTTTATTCAACACAACAATCACCAGAGAAACAGAGAGAGCATCAACCAACGAACTATTGTCTAAGTGTGTTGTGTTACCCAGTGGCAAATCCTGAACTCTGATTCAATACAAAAATCATTATTATACTCACTTGTGCTAATAAAATTTGAACCGTTTTAGAATTTTAACATTTTCAGGTTATAAACGTCCTGACGACAAGTATTGTACAGATAATACGTATTCAGCATACTTAAGGATGTACACCTCAAAGTCAAAAGCATTCTGTATTAAACATTTATCTCATATACAATTTGAAAATGGGAGTTAATGGCATAGCAGAAAATGCAAAAAGGACTACAAGTACGTGTGCTCGTTTTTTTGTGCTATGATTGGTCAACGATACAAAATTGATATGATATGATAGTTTAAGTAAACTTTGCTGTTTTGACCTTTAACAGTGCAAATCCATACAATATCTTCCCCC
>NW_022982156.1:0-5453 GCF_902652985.1 Pecten maximus
ACCCCCCCAAAAAAAGTCCCCCTTTTATACCCAACATCAAAAACAGTACCCACCCTTTATGGGGGTCCCCCCCCCTTTTATACCCAACATCAACAAAAAAAAAAAAAAAAAAAAAAAAAAAAAAAAAAAAAAAAAAAAAAAAAAAAAAAAAAAAAAAAAAAAAAAAAAAAAAAAAAAAAAAAAAAATTTTTTTTTTTTTTTTTTTTTTTTTTTTTTTTTTTTTTTTTTTTTTTTTAACCCCACCCCAAACCCCTTTTATAGGTAACCCAGCCCTATACCCAAAAACAAAAAAAACCCATACCACCCCTTTATAGGTCAACCAGCCCTATACCCAACATCAAAACGGACCACCCTTATAGGTCAACCACCCCTATACCCAACTAAAACAGAAAACCCCCTTATAGGTAACCAAACCCCTATACCCCATAAAACGGTACCACCCCTTTATGGGGACCGTCCCCTACCCAACTTTAAGGGTGGGGGTTTCCCTTCCCTCCCTTTAAAAAACGAAAAAACATCAAAGAAGTCTATAATTCATAAAAATTTTTTTTTTTACTTGTCGTGGAGAATTAAGTATTTTAACTTTTTAAAAAACCCTTAAAATTTGATGTTTTCCTGTTAATGTCAAGTATTTTTTTAATTGCAAAATAACGGAATAAAAAAAGAAAAACTTTTATACACCCGGGTGCCAAAACCCTTGGTTATCAAATGTAAACTTCTTTTGTATGCCAGCCAAAACCCGAATTATCTATAAATTATAACCAATTAGTAACTACCTATAATAAACAAAATAATTATAACTTGGGGAATTTTTTGTACTTTACCTCCCAGCTTTATGAGATGTAAAACCTTTCTTGATGGGTAGATTGAAAAAAATTTCCTTTGGACAAAATAATAAAAAAAAAAATCCTCTCAGTCTAAGGGAAGGGGGGAAAAAATAATTAAATTTTTTTAGGGGTTTAAATGTTAACATAGGAACCTTATATATAACATGAAAACCAAAACCCAAATACACTAAGAACTTTAATACAAAGCATGTTAGCTTAAATAACCAAAAATTTTTATACAAATTCATCTGAATTTTTAAATTTTTTAAAAATATTTTAAAATTTGAAAAATGATGCTTAAAATTTTGAAAAAATTTTTTCAGTAACTTTTCCCCAAAAAAAACTGTTAAACTAATTTTAGGATTGCAAATGGACAATTCAAATTATCATACTTTGACCAAAAAACTGTGGGACTTCGGACAATCTACCTGTCCTTAAATTAAGGCCCTATAATCAGAAAAATTTGTTAACCCTCGTTTCTGGGGTTTTTAAGCTTTCAAACTTTCCCCCTATGAAACTACAGTTACAAATCAGGAAAAAGCTAAATCTACACAATACCTCTTTTTACTTTTGGAGATTTTAGATTTAAAAATCTGTTTCCCTTATAATCAAAAATAATACAGTCACATTTAACAAGATTACTCCCTTTAGCAAATTTGGAAGCTCACCAACACCAATGTTAAAAACAATTTTGTGTGAAAATTTTCTGACGCGATATCGACTACCTCACGTCCCAGAAAAAGTCTGTCACGTCACCAAATTTTCTAAAAAATATTTATTTTCGATTTTTTTTTAGTGCTTTAATTCGTAGATTAACGGGTGTCAGTTGAACCAAAATTTCCCTCAAATTTGGGGAAAACACAAAATAAGAACCCGCTACATCAAAAGGGGAATAAAATTCTATTTGGCCGGAAAAATGTCCCTTAACCCAAAAAAAAAAAATCCCGCAAAAGTAATTTTAGTTACTGGTTTTTTTTTAACTGACTCTCGGTTAGGCTTTTGTCTCCAAGCTAAGGCAGTTTTTTGCGGTGTTAATAAGTACAGTTACTTTTTTACCCAATAAAAATTTACTCACACATCCCTCCACCCTCCCCCCCTCATCGGAGATAAAACCATATTTCAGACCCAAAACATCAAAAAGGTTTTTTAAATGTCTGCGGAAATCCTTAATAACAGGGGCAGTAAAATTGGTGTGTAAGACAGGTATCAGTAACAGGTATCAGTAAACAGGTTCAGTAAAGTCATGTCATAAAAACAAGTATCTAAAGCAGGTATCATAAAGTCGGTGTCATAAAAGACAGGGATCAGTAACATATATAAAAACAATGTTCTGTATTATTTAACAATAACAGTCCGGTAACATTTGTTTAAACCCATCAAAAGGTTTTCCAGTGTATGTTAACGGTTGCCAAAAAGTTTTACATCTAGTATTTTTAGGATGAAAAAATTGTAAAACTGCGGAAAATTCATAATTATAGAGAGGGGGAAAAAAGGGTTGGAAAGTAAGGTGCCGAATTTGTCATAAGGGGTTTCCCTATGCAATAATAAAGCATTTTTCAAATTTATTTTCAAATAAATTTTTGACAGGCAATTTTTTTTTTTATTTTAAAGTTTTACAAATAATTTTTTAAAAAGGGGTTTAACCTTTATACTTAAAGGAAAAAAACAAATTTTTTCCCTGAAGGGGACAAAAGGTCACGGTTTTAAAGATTTTTTTGCCGATTACAGTCCAAAAAATTTTTTCCCCCCTAAAAGTTTAAAACCGTATTTTGGGGATGTAACTTTCACAAAAATTCATTAATATTTCAAAATGTTTTTTAAAAAAAAATTGAAAGATAAAAAAAGCTTTTTGTCGGTTCCTTTTTTTTATTTTAAGGGTTTCAATAAAAAAATAAGTTAAAATGTTTAAAAAATTTTGTAAAAACAGGTTTAGTATTGAAAAACCGTTTCAGAATAGTTATAATTAGTAAGAAACTTACAAAAAGACTATAATAAATTTTCTTAATTTTAATATGATAATAGCCATTAAAAAACTTTCATGGTAATTTACTATACTCCGCTTTTTTATCAAATTCCACGACAAGGTTTGATACAGAAGTCAACAAAACCTCGGACTTTATTAGCATATCATTCCCATTAACCAAGATTTCAGCACCAGAATACGACATGATTGTACGAACGACAACAAGGGAAATCAACCTCTAACACTGACTTTATGAATTTATTATTAGATAGAGTGAATACCGAATAACAAATATAAAACTGCATTCCTAAACCTCCTATTTTCTTCTCTGTAGTTTTCGAGCTATCTACAATTTAGGCCCTTTAAGCACCACTGATAAGTCCTAGAAGGACCAAACAGTTGTATGATGTAGATCCATTTGTATTTGGCTCTGCTGTATCTCAGTCTTAATTTGTTTTGAATGGCACTAACATCTAGCGTGTCTTTTGTACAATCTTCGTCCTTCTAGGACTCGTCAGTGATGCTTAAAGCCAGGACCAAAAGTGTAGAAAATGATGCTTAAAGCCTGCAAGGCCACAAGTGTGGGAAATCAAATTCAGCTCCAAACAAATCCAACAGGAGATGCATAATTGCAATAATTTCAATGAATTTGTAAAATTTTGATAATGCATAATTGTAAAAACAACATCAAATGAGACTCTTTGACACCATATAAGAATAAACAGTTTATCATATATTTTTGACAGATTATAATAGATGACATCCATATTATTTGGCATGTAATTAACTACATGTATTTTCAGTTGCCATTCATTATAGCTATTACATCTCATAGGTTCATCGAAAGGTACATTAATTTTTGATTGTGTGGGAAAACAAAATATGTGTGGAAGTTATTTGTAAATGACGAATCAATTTTTTTTTTTCATTTGTTTGGTCTTAAATAAATTAACTCAATGTTTTCATTTAGCAAATGAACTTTGTCAATCAAAATCATGAACTTTTCTTAATTAGTCAAGAAACTAAAATTAAAATACATCATGTACTTGCTAATCATAATGAAATAACCAGAAATGAAATGGTTACAACTTAAACTGAATGACTCTTGAGAAGTTTAAAGTGTGTTAAACTAACCAGACTTGATAAGGTGGTTATAGATGATGATGACTAGACATATAAGGTCTTACCCTGTAGGCTGGTTATTTATGTCAGGTTACACTACTGTAATCAACCTGTAAAATACCTACAGGCCATAAAATATACTCCGTCTTCATTCCTAAATTGGACATTGGCCGTGGAAAATCGCTAAAAAGGACTTCCATGCCCTTATCAATGAATTACGTACCAAAGGCCAATTTTGCCTCTTTTCCTTCAACAGACGTCTACAGCCTTTGGGGAAATTTTTTTGGGCCTGTCCTATCAATTTTTCTATTGGACGTCCTCTGTTTTACGTGACCTTGACGACTGATATCACTACCTATTTTGTATATATTGTTGTATGTGTATCACTTGGCAGACAGTTTCTACTGTCTACTTTACTGTGATATGATGAAATTATTTACTGATAATGAAAGTCATCTTTCTGGATATATATGAATCATATGGTATGGACTTATTACTGAGCCTGGGTTAATTATAGGTAATATACGGTATAAACTGTCTACCATCACCCTGTTCTGAGCCTGGGTTAATAAGAGGTTATATACGGTATAAACCTGTCCACCATCATCCTGTTCTGAGCCTGGGTTAATTACATGTTATATACGGTATAAACCTGTCTACCAACATCCTGTTCTGAGCCTGGGTTAATTATAGGTTATATATGGTATAAACCTGTCTACCAACACCCTGTTCTGAGCCTGGGTTAATTACAGGTTATATACGGTATAAACCTGTCTACCATCACCCTTTTCTGAGCCTGGGTTAATTATAGGTTATATACGGTATAAACCTGTCTACCAACATCCTGTTCTGTCATGCACCCCTAGGAAACTTACTGTGTGGGTATGCTGGTCATCTAATTGACCATTTACATGGGTCACTTAACTGCTGGACAGACCTGTCCCTTTGAGTACTTTGGACAAAAGCTGGACACTAGAGAACAAAACTGTCCACTTTGCTCTATGTGATGATATTTAGTGGTCATTCAGTGACGGTACATTATACTCTATAATCAAACTCTTACAGGGGATGTAAGAATCCCTGAAGACTTACCAGTCTTTAATGACCTGTCCATATACGAATCTTTAATGACTTGTCCATATAGGAGTCTTTAATGACCTGTCCAAAGGATATGTAGTTAGACATAGTTATATAAAAGTAAAGGATTTAGGCCTTCATTGTTCAGAGTTATCCAGGTAATACTGGGGTAATCGGGAGATACCGGTAAATACCAGGTAAGATCAGGGGTAAATACCGGGAGATCAGGTAGATACCAGGGTAAGATACCGGGTAAGATGCCAGGGTAATACCGGGGTAAATACAGGTATATCCGGGTAAGATACCGGGTAGATATCGGGTAAATACCGGGTAGATACCGGGTAGATATGGGTAAGAACCGGGTAATACGAGTAATAACCTTGGTAGATATCAGGGTCTTAAGATACAGACCGGGGTAAGATACCGGGGATAAGGTAAGATCCGGGTAAGATCGGTTCGGGAAA